>NC_141096.1:35491952-35617542 GCF_041138505.1 Cibotium barometz | reverse complement strand
GATCAGCTTATAGATAAATAGAAAATGGTTGTCAAGAATATGTTCCACATACATAATTAAACACTTCTGTACAAAATTTTACTTTATTGAATATAATACCTTTGTTTATGGAGACTGTGTTATCTCAATTTTTAAATTTTCAATGTCTTTGCATTTTATTGAACTCTCTCTTCTTTTGAGCACCTGCAAAAAAGCAATATGAAACAATAGGGTAAAGTAAACTAATAGCAGTGCTTAATGAGACTAGGATAAGTCAGATGGTGTACCTTCTTATTGTTGTAGATAAATAAAAAGTCCTTTGAAATAGAACCTTCTGTCTCAAACAGAATGTCATTGCGCAATTGAGCTAGGGAGCAACATTGTCTTAATGAGATATTGACTAGCACATCACCATTCTCAACAACATCAATATCAAGAAGTTTATTTTCTGCACCAAAAGAATCTTCATCTTGATCCATTGGGACTAGTTTTGTACCTAGCATTCGACTGTGCTTATAATAAAAAGAAAAAATAAAATTTTGTGATGCAACCATGTACTTCAATTGCATAGAAGGTTGGACAACCTCACAAAACACTGAACTACATGTCTTCTTATCCCAACCTTTATCCAAAAATTGTGGCATGCATGCCAGACTTGTTGCTTTAACTGTGAACATTGTTTTTGAAACCTTCACTGGAAAGGTATTAAACAAGTCTACAAAAACTGAGAGAGGCATGCATAAAGAAATTTTTATTATCCTTGTGGCAATATTGGGCCTCAGAGCTTTCTGTACTTCTTTGAAAAGCTTGGCCCTATATGCCTCTGTAACACTAAAATGTGGGAGAGGCCAATCCACTGAATTCCATGCCGGAAGGTCTTGTTTTCTTAACACACCATGTGTGTTAGCATTGTCCAGCAAAACTGATAAAAATGATCAGTAAAAAATATACCCGATTGAGCTAGCTCTGTTGCACATCGACCTTGGTATTGTTGTTCTCCTATCGATCCACGTAAAACATCTATAAATCCCAGAATACAATCGATGTTTTGCCATGTCTCATACGATGTGAAGGGTATAAATTTGAAATAAAATAACACAAGAATGTCAATAAGCAAAGAAAGAAAGCTTCATCTTAAAAATCCATACACCTTATAAAGAACAAAACCACAATAGAAAAATATACAATTAGGCCTGTGTTGCAGAAGATCATTTGGATAGTCTCTCAAGACAAGTTCTTTATGCATGTACACATGCTGAATCAAAACTTCTTTCACCGATATCTTCCCTCTTTTGATTTTAAAATCTCGTACTCTTCCCTTCCATGACGCCAAGAAAATGTTTTTTATCTGGGGTCTCTTTCTTTTGCTAGGTTGTATGAGCACCCATGCTCCTTTCAAAACACTAAACCTTTCCCAAGTTCCTTCCATTTTGACTATACTTGAATTCTCTACCGAAGAAATAGAAGAAGCAAGACGATGGGGTAAGGATGTGTGGTATAATTCTGCCTTCATAGCATTATCATCCACAGAGTGTCTTCCACAAGAACGGCCATAGTTTTTATTCACCATGGAGACCTTGTGAATCTGTAACAACAGCAAAGTAATGTAAACAAGATAACAAAGTGAAGTTTCAAGAAAGAGAAAGTGGGCAGACAGACAGTTGACAAGAAACATCTTACTCTAAGCCAAACAGGATCAAGGGAGCAGTTTTGGAAAAGAAGAGGCTGCTCCACAATGAGGCAGTCGTGTAGAATGGTAGACCTTTCGTCGAAGGAAAGGCAGCACAACATTTCAAAGTTCAAAGGAAGGTGGAAGCGGGAAGGCCCTTGTCAGACTAGATTCTATCTTCATGTCCAAAGATCTTGTGAGCATAAAAAACCAATCTCCACATTAATGTAGCACGCTTGTACCTACATAAAGTATTGTTTCGTTTATCTATTTTCTCTTATTTTTTTGAATTTCCAACGTTACGTTGGCCCTCTGTTGATTGGTTGAGAGCTTATTTTTCCAAACCGTAAAAGGCCCCAAAATGAGCTCCCTTTTTTCCTAATGGATGTGTAGACTCTTATGCTTACCTTATCTCAGCAAACAATTTCTTTTGTTTTTGAAGGAAAGTTCTTGCCTTAGATATATTAGTTCTACTCTTTACTGGTTTCTTCTCTAATGGTTGCTTAGATGTTGTTGCCTCAGCTTTAGTTTGCGGTTGTGGCTCTGAATCTTGCTATTTTGTTGGAAGGGAAGGATCCGGGTACACCATCCTCACAGTTTGCTTCGTACAAGCCATACTTCCATGAAGCGATAGTGAGCAAGCAAATCAAGATGATGATGTCAATCGCACCGTCAACAAAAAGAAGCAGTCCATGGAGTGATGAAGCAAATCCAACCCTAATCGAAGAGCTGGATTCACGTCGTCGATGGAATTGGGCGAGGAGCCAGAGCACTGTCCACAGAGCGATGAAGCAAATTCAAGCCTGATCAAAGAGCTAGATTCACGCCATCGATGGAATCAGGTGAGGAGAAGAAGCAGGAGTGAGAAAAGGAATTCGCGCATTGTCCACCACGGAGCGATGAAGCAAAATCCCACCCTAATCAAATAGTTGGAATGATGCCATTGAAGGAATCGGGCAAAGAGGAGAAGGAATTCGTCCACAAAATGATAGAGAAAATCTTGTTGAAGCTGATCCTTAGAATCGTGCAAGGAATGGGCCGATGCTGGAACTGTCCACATAACCAAAAGAAAAATTAAAAAATAAGGAAAATAATTCTTGCACCGTCAATGGAACCTGACAAAAAATGAATATTTTCTCCTTTTTTTAGAGTGCGATGTCATCATTACGAGGATGACATAAGCCCTACACGTGGTTCTTCGACAATGATGTTAGCCCTACATGTGGCTCTTTGGGCGATGAGGTCAGCCCTACACGTGGCAAATCGGCACAGTTTGGTGATGTCAGCTCTTCACGTCCGTCATACACACGGATGACGTCAGCCTTAATAATGTCTATATATAGTCTAGTCATGCCTTGTTTAAATTTTAATAATGTCTATATCTAGTCTAGTCATGCCTTAATAATGTCTATATATAGTCTAGTCATGCCTTAATAATGTCTATATATAGTCTAGTCATGCCTTGTTTAAATTTTAATTTTTTTTCTTTGGGTCCCCTTCCTCGCATCGTAGATTGGTTTCGGTCCCCCTTCACTCGTGCCGTGGGAATTCAATTCACTGCACGATTAGAAATTTCTATTCTGGTTGGTTCTTTGTCCTCGCATTGTGGCATGGAGCAGGTGGTTCACTATTATGATCCTCTGGAAGATGTAGAGACACTTAAAGAGGTAACATATGAGCCTAGTGCCAATAAAAACCTATTCGATTTGTTAAGGAGAGCTCGGCACCAAGAACGTCTTCTAGATGTGAGCCTATATTCAATGTGCCCTTTAGTTTAGAACATATTGTTAAGGACATTGCAAGCTCTATGTTAGGGGAAGAGTGGGAGGCATATAGTAAATTGGTTAGTACAGAAATTATAAATGAGGGATTATCACAATATGTTCACATGTCCAGCTTTGCCCTATCCTCATCTGAAAAGAAGAGCATGTCAGGAAGGTGGGATGCCTATTCAGAAGATAAGAGAATAAAGACTTGTCTTGACAACTACCCTCTGCACAAGAAAAAGTGCAAGGTTCTTGATGAGTACTCCTTTGGATTTGTTGCTTTTCTATTTCTTCATGCAAAGGATGAACTGGAAGTTCAAAAGGGTCAAAAGGTTTCACAAGCTTCAATTGTCATAGAGATTGAATCTGATGATGAGGTTATGGACCTAGTTTCTGGTGATGGAGGAGTGCCTTCTAAGCACAAGGTTTGATGTGGCAGAGTTTAAGGCATCCAATGTTATTGATGAGGGATTGTCTGTGCATGGAGAGCGCTTAAAATCAAACTTCATCATCCCTGGGCTGCCCACCTTTCTTATAAATGGTGAGAATTTCATCCTTCTCTCCCACATACAAAAGCTTTATAATTTAAGGGAGGATTATTGCCTCGCAATTATAGTAAATGCTTGTGAAGCTGCCAAAGGTATACTCGATGTGGAGAATGAACATAAAGAGGAGTTTTTGAAGTTGGACACTAAGGTGAGAGAACTTCATTGAATCCCCTAGAGCCATGTCATTGTGCTTTGACAAATCTAAGGAGACTAAATCTTCTCTTCCCACAGAGCTAGAATTTCAAAGTCTTCAAGAGGAGTTGGGAATTACTGAAATGGGAAGAGATCCCTTGCTCGCCCTTGATTAAGGAAATGAAGAAGGCTCCATCAACCTTTGGGATGCATCCAAGTTGGAAGAGGATGGGAACCAAAAGGTAATTTATTTGTTCTTGAGTGAGTTTATGGTATTGACTGAATTTATGCGAAAGCCAAATTCTTTGTTTAATACAAATTGAGCTTGATGATGCTGATGGTTTCCTTGGACGTGGAGGTGCTGTTCATGTAAGAGTTGGCCAAGATGATGCTCTTGATTAAGGAAATGAAGAAGGCTCCATCAACCTTTGGGATGCATCCAAGTTGGAAGAGGATGGGAACTAAAAGGTAATTTATTTGTTCTTGAGTGAGTTTATGGTATTGACTGAATTTATGTGAAAGCCAAATTCTTTGTTTAATACAAATTGAGCTTGATGATGCTGATGGTTTCCTTGGACGTGGAGGTGCTGTTCGTGCAAGAGTTGGCCAAGATGATGCTCTTGTACACTACATCCCATCTATTGACAAAGAAATATTTATTGTCTACCACAACAAATATTCTAGTGATGCTGAAATTTCACTTCTCACACTCAAGGCACTATCTAGATATATGGGCTATTCGTAAATCTGGCACAGGACCAACACATCATGTGGCATGGAGATCAGTAAAAGAAGACGAGAAGGAAGAATTTGGATTTAGTGTAACGCAATTTTGTATACGAAATTTATACCATTTTGAAGAGTGTTGTAAACATTTTTGCTTAATACATACTTGTAATTAAAAATTAATCACATCATTTCATTACATAAAAGATATAACAAAATATTTACAATGACAAGATAATTAATTTCTCTCGAGTCTCTTCTCTACTTGCTCTTCCTCTTCACTTTTTTCTCTGTAGCACAAAACCTTCTTATGACTATAACCCTTGAGTAGTGCATTTACATCTTCTAGTCCGGCACCTAGAGCATAGCTAGCATAACAGAGGAAGTATCCGATTCTGGAAGGCCAAAATCTTGTACCGTATCCAAAGATACGAATAGCAGCACATTTCTCTATAGGCATGATCTTATTTGTATTGTAAGGGATTTTCCATTGATAGTTTTTCACCCAAAAGTATATTTGTAGAACCAATTAAACATTTCTTTGAGGTAATTTGTATGAGTCTTTCCTCCTCCATGTCGGGTGTTTTTGAAATATACTCCTCTAGCTCGGTAGTGGGACTTTTCCATTCCTTGGGTGCTCCACATGTCAAGAGAACCATATTCATTCATGAAGTATGCACCATGAGCATACAAAATGTGCTACAGAAGAAAACAAGACCAATTTAGAAGCTATTATTTATAATCATTTCAAATTGATGAGTAGAAAGAAACTCTACATGTTTACCATGTAATGCATAATGTTGGTATCACACCATGTATCTACCATGGCTTTTGTAATGCATAATGTTGGTATCACACCATGTATCTACCATGGCTTTTGTAAAATTTTGAAGCTCTTCTTGAAATTTTTGGTGCTCCTCTATAGCCGTCCTGCTTTTGGTCATTAATTTAACCATCTTATTGAAGTCTGACACCAAACCTTCTCACGTAGAACTACAAGGCTTGGATTGGTGCAGTCAAACATTGTACATTTACACAAATCCTTCCACAAGTCCTAGGACTTTGAGTTCTTTACTTTTCCTGGCCTCTCTAGATTTTTTTTGTCTTATATCCACTCATAGACACTTGCTAGGCCACTTCATGATTTATGCTAGAGGTCTTCTTGTTTTAACAGTAATCTGCACATTACCGCCATGGCACCCAATTGAGTTGAGTAGCTCCTCTACTTTTTGAAGAGCTTCATGTTGTCTTTCCTTGCCTTGCATAGTAAATGTGTAATCAACGTGACACTTGTGAGTAGACAATCAAACACACGCATGAATGCATGCAAAGTACAAAAGTGGACATTCTTGAGTTCGAATGGAATAACAGGATTCTATTCTCTCAAATGCCTATTTGGCTCAGCTAGCATGTTAGCAAACAAGACACCACCAACCCAATTGCCATCATCATCATCCACTGTGTCATTCTCATCATCTTGATTCTCTAGCTTCCTCTTCCTTCCTACCTTCTTATGTTTCTTTTCTCTCACCATTCTCATGCACCATGGACAAGGATTTGGGGTGTTAGCACCTTGTGGACACCCAAGAAGGTACTTTATTGGTCTTCAAGTCACCTCCTAAATGCCATTCTACTGTATAAGTTCCCTTACCCTCCACTTCTATCCTCCACTTCTATGTTTTTCCCCTGAATCTATGCTTTAATGACATTGGTAATCCATGGTATCCTATCAAACATCCAAGCCAGCACTTCATGTGTCTCCTTCGGTACTTCAAACGCCCTAAGCCACCATATCTCTCTCTCAGATTGAACACTAAAAGAGGGAAAATTTGACTTGCAAACCCTCTCCCTATTGCTCATCTGATTATCTAGGTTTTCATTAGAACCTTTCGAAGGTAACTCAATCTCCTCAGTCATGTTGATCTCACTCTTTGCATATGCCATTGTCTTATTCATAAGTGTGATACTCATTCGTTCTGACCTCTTACCTTTCACAATATGACACTCATCCACTTTCAACACAAAACTTATTTTGTCACTGAAAGATCCCTGTCCTCCCCACTGCGCAATGAATTCTGGGGTGCTAGCAGCGGAAGTAGCACTTCATGCGCGGGGCAGGGTCCCTCACTCGGGGCCTCGCCCACATATATCCGGACAAGAGACTAATCCCTCGGTTCTTCCAAAATCGAACCCGAAAAAACTTCCCTCGCCCGAAAGCACGGAGGATTCCTCCAGATATTTTTACTCTAACATAGTCAAGAGCCTTAACTAACTGAACTGATCTGACCAAACCCATAAGTCCCATAGTCAGATCAAGGAAAAGACTTGCACTTGGATCATAGAGACCAATGGTTTTTTTCTCATTGAGAGGCACAGCCCTTGATTCTTTTCCATAGAAAAATTTTTATTTGGGATTTACTTTATCTATCGTACCATAACGGAATTGAGTCTCTTTTTAGGGATCCATCAGTCCGTGGGTTAGCCAACTGCCGTATTGATGGGATCTATTTAAGAATTTGGTTAGGTTTTATCTCGGGTACTAGGGAAAAGAGTTCCCAGGCCCCCTAGCCGGATATTCATGCAAACTTAGAACTAGTCACACCACTTACACACCCAATATGAAATTGCCTTTTTCACAGATTCAGTTGTCTTTAATGAAAAGATGCAGGGGAGAAGAGAGCTTGAGCTCTTACAAGCACACACACACTCACAAAACCCTAAAAAGAGAACACACAAGGTGAGAGGCTGAAAATCTTCTTCTTCTTCACACACTCACAAAACCCTAAAAGAGAACACACAAGGTGAGAGGCTGAAAATCTTCTTCTTCTTCACACAACACTCAATACACCATATATAAAGATAAGAGTACACACAATATGAAAAGGTACTGTCCTCTAGAATGGCTATCACACAGCTTGTCAACCCACTGGCCACATATCACCTATGATCTCACCAACCATGCCAGTGGTGTAAGTGTGGGACCTTCCATAGCCTTCTTTTACACCAGGTGTTCTCATAGCTGGTATCCCAAGATCCTCATCAAGGCTCATCTCTGAGCCACTAGACTCTCAACATGAGAAGGCCCTGCAGAAATGTCAGGGATACTAAGGGGATCAACCACTTTCTCTTTGCCTTTATGTGATGTACTAATCACATTTGCAGGACTCGTATTATGACGCAGCCTCCATGGTCTATCAACTGAACCACTAGATGAGGACTCTCCTGATCCACTCAAAGACTGTGATTGCTAACTTGCATTCTGTACAACCACTCAAAGACTGTGATGATTGCTAACTTGCATTCTGTACAACCACATTTCCACTCACATCAGCCCCAACAACTTCTTTTTCAGCAGCATACCAGCTACTCATCTCATCAAAAACAACATCCTTGCTTACCCTCAACTCACGTGTATCAGGGTTATAACACCTGTATCCCTTTTGCTCAAGGGAATATCCAATAAACACACATTTTTCAGCTTTTAGATCCAGCTTAGTTCTCAACTCATCTGGCACATGCACATATGCAATGCATCCAAAGACTTTCAGATGAGATAAATCAGGTTTTCTGCCAGTAAACCTCTCCTCTTTCCCATTTTGCATGTCAGCTTGCTTCTTATAACAATCTGCCTGCACATGTCCAGGCTTACCACAATAAAAGCATCCACGTGTATCATTATACTGCCTTTACCAATTTCCATAACCTCTTGGACTCCCCCTGCCTCTAAATTGGCCTCTTCCAACTACGTGTTGTTGTTGTGAATTCTGGGACTATTGTTATTACTGCTGCTGCTGGCCATAATTTTGATTACCTGTTCGGCCACCTCCTTGGCTGCATCCACGGCCTCCTCTACCTCTTCCTCTTCCTAAACTTATGTAGAAGGCTTGTTGCTCTGAGCTGTTTTTGTTTTGTGAAGACTATTAGTCTTCACCCATTCTCTTCTCTTCTATAATCAACATAGACACCAAATCTATAAAATTGGGAATGTTTTCCCAAGTCTAAATAGACGTCTTGAATGCCTTGTATTGTGGCCCGAGACCACGTAGACAGACTTCCACCTTATCATCATCATCTACTGAAACACCAATAGATGCAAGGGATTCCACAATACCCTTGATCTTCAATGCATAGTCATTCACAAACATACTCTTTTTCTCCACAGTATGAAGTTCATTCTTCAACTGTATCATGCCTTGGTATTCATTTCATAGAGTTTTACCAAGGTGTCCCATGCCTCCTTGGGGGACTTGGCATCCTGTATGTGCCCAATCATGGTGTCTTGTATAGTGATAGAGAGCCAATATCATAACTTTTCTGGCTCCTTGGTTCCAATCCTTGAACTCTTTCACATCTGCAGCAGCAGCCGGATTGATCTTCGGTATCTCTGGTGCTTCTTCATGCTCACCTTCTATGTAGTCCCAGTAACCCTTTCCCATTAGGAAATTTGTCAACCTGAACCTCCAAGCATGGAAGCTGTTCTTGTCAAGATTCTCAGCAACAATCTGGTTTATGCCATCATTTGACATCTTGCCAAACACATAAATTTACCAAAAACAACACTCTGGTTTATCCTACACAAACTGTTGTATTATCTGCCCAGCGGTACTGTACTACACTCAAATGTCACAACCCCACTCTGGTTTGTCCTGCACAAACTGCTGTATTTTTTACAGCGGTACTGTACTACACTCAAATGTCACAACCAATGACCTCAATGTGCATACATACACCCAATGGCAACTATTGACCTCCTTGCAACACACACAATGCACAACCAATCTATCTTTCAGCAATTCTTAAAATAGAGTTCTGCATATAATCGATGACTTACCCCACAGTGCTCGAAATTGCCTGCTTTCTGAAAAACGGAGGTCCTAACGTGCCCGAAACGCATTTAGTTTGGTCTTGGTTATAGTCTGATTCAAGGTTCGAGTCGGATAAGATTTTTCTTGAACTTTCTTTCTCGAAAAGGTTTGATAATTCAGTTACTATTTTGCTGAATTTCTTTCTTTGAATATTCACTTAACTGATTACTAAATTAGATACGAATTCCAATGAGGAATAAATTAATCATTTATCTGAATATTTCGATCTCGTTAGATTTCTTGAATTTTCTTCTTACAATCCGTGTGAATATAAAACGATAGAAATTTCTCTCTTAGAGTATTTAATTATTCATTTATCAAATACACATAGAATTTAAACATAGAATTAAAGAGAATTGTAATTTTGATATAAAAATTCTTTATGTATCTATTTATGCATAAAAATCAACTTCAATGGAAATAACACTTTTATATAAAATAAAAATCCTTTTATGCATCTATTTATGCATAGAATCAAATTTAATAGGAATAATACTTTTAAAATATAAAGAATTTCTTTATGCATCTATTTATGCATAAAAATAAATTTTTATAAGAATAATGCTTTTATAATTTAAAAAAATTTCTTTATGCATCTTTCTATGCATAAAAATCAAATTTAATAAGAATAACACTTTTATAATAAAAAAATTCCTTTATGCATCTTTCTATACATAAAAATCAAATTTAATAAGAATAACACTTTTATAATAATAGCATGCTAAAAAGCACCTTATAATAATAAGATAACCTCCATCTTAACAAGCTTGTGGGGTTATTTCTTTATACAATAAAATATTTAAAGTAGATTTAAACCTATAAACACATGATAAATAGTTGGTTAAACAGTGCACAAACAAGGAATTTAAAAAAAAGATTGCACTTTGCTCTCTAGATAGACCATTGACATGTTGAATATGTCCGTTGTAGAATGCCACAAAGGCCCAATGAGATCTGTATGATTACGCTTATCATCACAAGTGATTCCAATCTACAAGTAAACCTAGCAACATTCCAGTTTTACAATTCACAAGTAAGCTTATCTATCAATGATCAGGAAAAAGCTCAAGGGGTTTCACTATATGTAAACTCTCTATATCACGTGCGTTCAAGGCCTAATTTAAAAACCCCTTATCTGTAATTTTTTTCATGAATAAAACACACCCTTTTTCTATTCAATATGTAAATACCCCCTTTAAATGGTACCCATCTGTATGTAAAAAATGTGTAAAAAAAGGATTTTAAAAACCCTTTCTATTGAACCCACGTGCTACGCTTACATATTTATGAGTGACTCCCCCCCCCTTCCCCCCTCCCCTCGAGGGAAAAAGTTGAACATATAGCTTCCAAGATCCGATGTCCCAAAGAAATTTTGAAGTGACATATCATCATCTTCAAAGGACATAAAGGACAACCATAAGCTATCCAACACGAACCACACATGATCTATCAAATTTTTTAGAAATGTGTACTCCATCCACCTATATAAAACTTCTTTAATATTAGGAAAAACATAAATGTGTTTCTTAAAAAGAGACACTACTAATGGCAAAAATATTCAGAGTTTTTGCTGGTCTCCACATCCACATAACCTCCATCCACAAGTTTAAAGTCACAATCCACCTCTAGCCTCAATCTCAAGGATCTCAAATGGTAAATCGTACCGTGAAAGAATGGATATCGTAGAAGTAAGATACTTTGAGAATCATACAATGATAACAATTATCTATCCGTGTAAGATAACATGGATTTCGGGGCTCCACTCTGGCAATTAAATCTTCTACTATTGATAACAACATTCATGTCTATATTTTCGCTACTCTCTTCGGGAGATATAATGTCAATGGGTGTAGATGGTTTTTAAATATTGGCTCCATTTTACTGCACAAGGGGTTGCGTTAATTAAAAATGTGCATGAAAAATAAAATGCAATAGTGTTTGGAAGTAATAGATGCCTAATAATCCATGGAATTTACTATGGTATACACAAATGCATGGAATTTACTATGGTATACATTTTGTATGTGCTTACAAAGAGAATGCACATTTTCATAGGGACTCAAACCCTAAACCAAAAGGAATAACAATTGTGAATGTGCATTAAAAAATAATAATTTATGCAACCATTTTTCTTGTACTACAATGGCTTACCGGGATAGTGACAACATCATCACCCATGTCATGGACATTGGCATCTCCCACCTCATGAACACCAGCCTCATCATATCGTCCTAAACATCAGCCTCATCACCCCATGACATCTCCCATCTGGACATCGGTCTCTTCTTGATTTGACTTATTTCACCTCTATAAGACCTTATGAAATTTAGCATCTAAACAAACGCTTTGTGCATAATTTACTATTGCTCAAGACTAAATAACTATACTCACCGTGACATTATAGCCTTGTGCAATCTTTCTCTACATGTCAACAATGCAAGCAGGCATCCCCTTCTCCCACTCCTCCATCCTTTTCTTTACATAAGTTTCTTCCCACTCCTTGTAGGAACTCTTTTATTTGTCACCCTTTGACTCCCAAAGAGAGTGTGCTTTTTTTATTGCCTCTTTGTGGAACTTTTTCTTGGCATTTTTTATCTTTAGATCAATGTTTACAAATTAGGCTTCACATTGACAAGAAGATCATGTGGATAGAATCTCAACATCAAGCATATGGTCCTTTTTTAGGTGACGCATCATGTCCACTCTTTTACTGTAAATGATATGTCTTTTTGGACAATCCTCTAAGGCACGACACTAGTGAATAACTTGCCCATTATCTATTAATTAAAATAATACGAAAGCATTTAAAAATGTCAATCAAAACCTTACCTAGTTACAAGTCCATATCTAGGACCTGCTAAAGAAAAAACCATAAGCAAAACAACTAGGCCATCTATGGTTCTTTACATCTGGTAGGCCAAAAAAGAAGGGCAATTGTCTTGGTCGGTCCACCCAACCAAGGCTTGCAAAACTAGTTTACATTTAAAGGTACCCTTACTTTGATAGGTTTTAAAAAAGATTTTCTTCTAGGGACTCAGGAGAAGGAGTCCTCTTTATATAGTGCACACACTTAGACATAATGGGGCTTGGGTGGAGTGACTCATTTTTTTTATTTTTATTTTAAAAGAAGCTCAAGTGAACTAGAAACTTATATCATGTTTTCAAGCATATTCTTACTTATTAATCTTCTTGGTCTACCTACTTGCTCACTTAAATAAGGTAAATTCTCTGTAAACCCTCAAATTAATCCAAACAATTAAGATTCTAATTTAATAGTTTGTTCTTTAATGGATGATTTAATAAAAATTTGATCACTATGCATGTGTTTTTTTACATCTTTTTTATCGAATTTCTTTTGGTCCATCATTTCTTAATCTCTTTCCATGCTTCGTTTTTGTCTACACTATGTTGTAAAGAAGAATTTGTTTCATTAAGAAAATTATTACCCGCTCCATGTCTCCTTCTTTTGCAAGTTCTTCAAAATTTTGCTAGAGCGGATCTGCCAAGTGAGTCCTCTTTGTGTGTGTATGCATATGTATATACATGTGTGTGTATGCATATGTATATACATGTGTGTGTGTGTACATATGTATATGTGTGTGTCTATGTATATACATGCATACATACACATATATACATGGCTTGTCTAGGTTAATGTTATGGGCTACCGCACCTCCCAAGAGGGAACTCCACACAACCGCACACGAGAGAAGCAATAGACACAAAAATTGTTGGGTACTTACCAATGCTTTGAGCTCACGTCCCTTGAGGCTCCCCAAGCTTGCTTTGGAAGCTCCACTCCTCCGAACTCCACCTGCACGCTATCCACGGAGTCGCTTGCACCACAAATGCAAGGTAATCGACCTCTCACTCTCTCACACACATGCATGCATGCATGAAAGAGGCACATGTACTAGAGAACTCTCTCTCTCTCTCTCTCTCTCTCTCTCTCTCTCTCTCTCCAAAGCACAAGAGTTCTCATAGCACAAAGGGGGATTGTATCATTTCATTACGAGAAATGCCTTTTATACAACTGGCCCTTATTCACACTTGGGGGCACCCAAAACTTACTAACTAAGCCTGCCTTGGGTGGCCACTATCTCAATACAATTTTTATAGTGCCTTTACATAACACTTATTAATGTCCTCAAACGAAGGAGCATCTTTTTTAATCCAAAATGGGATTAACTTCCCCCCCTACCTGATGCAGGTTTTGTCCTTATAACCTTTTACCGCCGAGGTCAAAAGACTTGGTTGCCAAACTCGTGTCTGTAGAAGTTTTGGCATGATTGAAACTTTTTTAGGGTTCTTCTGAATGCTGAGTGTGAAGTACAAAACTCGGTGTCCACCATGTCTTAAAATGTGATGTGCATGTAGCCGGGAAAGACACTATAGGTGATGATAATACAACATCAATCTTTCATTTGGGCCGTTGTCATGTCAAAGTGAAGCTGTTCTACCTTAAATCCATCATACCTCTCCCTTGGTTGATTAATAACGATCAACTTCATGAATTTGACAGTAGCCATGATGTCTAGATCAGGAATTCTACGCCATGCTTGTATCCGTGTGAGCATTTACTGTCATTGGCTTGTATATCTCGGAATGTAGATGGCAGGAATTGTAAAAAAATATAGCAAACATGAGAATCTCTTCGCTTTGCATCATGGAATTGGAGTGAAGTGAGCCTTTGCTTGATGGGCATGTGGAGCAGATCCACTTGTTGGGTTGGCAGGGAGCACTGGTACTAATGACTATATTCGGGGATCATCAGATATTCCTTTCGCCAATCCGGTTGTATACCAAAATCCTCGATGGCAAGGATTGGTATCATATCTATGATGATGGCTGTATAGCCTCCCCTTGTATGACATGGGTGTGCCTTGTGCCATGTAGAAATAGTAGCCAATCATGAAGGTGACAATCCGGATTTGCAGCAAGTCGGCTAAGTGGGGGTTTGCCATCTTTGTGCGCTTAGCCACGTTCTCCCATAATGTGCCTTCTCCCCCGATTGGTAACATCTCTTCTAAATTTGGCATTGGTGCGCGGAGAGGGTAAGGCACATAAGGCTGCCTTCATGATTCTATTGTAGAATAAGCATCGAGCATAATCCTTCGGGTGGGTTCAAATGCTGTAATTTGCATCAACACCTTGAACATGAGTTTTGGCTTTAAAAGTGGGTTTCTTGCTCTAATGAACCCCTCATATTTTGTAGTTGTCAAGGACTCAAGGACATTTATGTCAGTAAAAGCTTCAATGTCATCCTGAGGTTGGATATTACGTACCCCATTAAGCGACCGTGGGGGCGACATATTGGGTGCCAGAATCTCCTCATGGGCGAGAAGCAAGAGAATGTGCAATCTACCCCAACTTTGTTAATAGGATCTAAACTTGGAAAGGGGTTTAGTAATTTACTTGTGATTGTAGAAAACATGGGATAATTAACTCAAATAGAGGATCCTTGTGTCTCTTCTTGACCTTCGCCTCTGAACTTGGGGGCGGGTGGGCGGGCTTGTTAGTTTTCATGAATTCTTGGAGTTTAGTTATATCTTCTATGGTTATATTAGGATATTCATTATGTTGTTTATCAAAATTATAAACCACAGTAGTAAGCATAGACTCCAAATGCTTATGGATATTTTGATAAGCTTTATAATACCAACAGCATGATATAAGGTGAATTCTGAAAAATTTAGATATTGAAACCTCTATCCACCTGTGGCTAATGACCCATCGATAGCTTCTTGCAACAACATGCCGGTGTTCTTGGGATATCATATGGCATAAACAGGTTGAATTTATCGATACTGTCATCCAATATGTCTAATTGTTGTAGCACCCAACACCAACTATGAAGGTTGAGCACTATGGGATGTAAGGGATAGAAAAAGATATTAGCTGGGTCGGTTAATACTATATCCCCCCAAAGGATTCCATTATGATGGTGGGGTCGACATCTCTTTCTGTATTCTGACAAATGAGTGTGAGGTTTCCTAGACTAAGTTCTTCTGTGAGGTTAATCTCATATTGAAGGAGAGAGAGGGTTAGTGTAGATAAAAACAATGTTAGTGTTTGAGGAGGGACCCGAGGAGTTATTGGCAATGAACCTATCTCCGAGGCGTGTTCCATGAGGAGTCGTAATTCATCAGTTGTTTCCTTCCTCTAAGTCCTTTGCTGTTGCATGGCAAGCTGGCGTTCCAGTTCATGTATCCTTAAGTCATTGGTGGAAAGGAGGTCGGAGATGGCAACCTCTCGTACCTCTTTAGCGATGGCCAGCTCCTCATATCTTCTTGTAGCCTCTTCTTGTGCCCTTCTTGTAGTGGTGGCTTATGCATTAGCATCTTCAATCTATTTCAGCCTCTCCGCTCTGCCAGGCTCTAGTTGTTGCTTAGCTGCTCATGTACATGTTCAAGCACCTGCTGGTGGCTAGCCAGCATCTAATCAATCTCCACAGTTTTTGCTTGGATCACCTCATTTAAGGCTTTGAGTTTGTTAGCATGGGCTTTGTTTATCTGCTCCCTTTTGGTTTGAAGGCTGACCACTCTTTGTTTGGCTGCAGCAATGGCTTCATTAAGCTCAATGATGTGCCCCTTAAACCCTTCTTCCTTAGCTTTGAACATGGCATGGGCATCCTTAAGTTGCTGTGTATGTTGGCCTTCCTTTTCTCTCACATGTGCCACTTCCTTTTGAAGCTACTCCTTGGCTTGGTCTACTTGTGCTTTGAGCTCCGTGTTCTCTTTGATCCTCTGAACCACTGTTTTGCTGAGTAGTTTGTTGTGCTCCTCTAATTTTTAGAATCTGTTTTCCTGCTCTTGTGTTTCTTTTAAGCTTTTAAGTATTACCTCTCTGTGTGTTACATTTGCTACAGCCATTTGCTGCTTAAGCGCTTACACTTGGTCATTCACTTCCTGTGATTGTTTCCATAGGGTGGCATTCTTGTCACGGAGCATGTGAGTAGTAAGTAATTGACATCGCCATACCCTTTGCTCTTTTCCCACATAGAGGCACTTGTGGAGACCGAGCCCTCTATTTCGTGATATTTTAGTTACAACATGCTATCGAGGCCTTGGACATGGTTTCTTGTAGGAATCGATCAGCCTCTAAGTTGTGCAAGAAGGAACCTTCTCTTATTGTGCCCTTATCTTCTAATCACCTCTTCTTGCTGGGACTTGTAGGTTCTTTTGCTCTCTCTCTCTTTTCAGCTTTGTGGCCTCTAGTTGTACTAATGTAGCTTTTTCATACCTTGCACTTACATCTATTTGGGTCACCTATTTTTCTAGAGCCTATTTGCACCAATCTCCGCCGAAGGTGGCTGATCTGAGATGATAGAGTCGTGGAGTGGTGAGAGGTTTGTGAATACCATCTGGGCAGGGCTTGAGGGTGGTGTGGGATGTGACAACTCAGGAGCTACGCTTTTGCTGGTATGCTTATCTTTTCAATTCCATGTGCTTCTGCTCCAGTGCCTGATTCAATGAAGCTATCTCATGTGCTACTTTTGCATCTAAGTGTTGGGATTCAGTTTCAACCTGTTGGAGCATCCCCCTCATCTTTTTATCCTTCTTGGTTCTCTTACCCTTCTTCAGCTCTTGCAGTAGCTCCTTAGTGTCTTTTAAGAGCGCTTGTCCCTATTGTAGATATTTGGGAATTATAGTAGATGGTTCCAAGGATCCTTTAGCTTGGGGTACCTGTGCTTCTTCCTGAGTGCCTTCTAGAACTGGAAGGTTAGCTGCATGGCTGAGCACTTTAGTAAGAAGATATGGGTTACACACCTTGGATTGGTGTGAATTGAGGTAATTCTCCATTTCTCGATGTATGTGCCATGCCCAGTCTTCCCCTTTTTCCTCATGGACCTTAGCGATGCGGTTTAGGAATACCCTATTATATCTGTCCATGGATTTACCTACATGAGCATGGACATGGCACTGCAAGCCTTTTCATCTAATTCATCCCCTTGTATTGTCATATTCTTCCCCCTTTTGGAGTTATAGGAAAGCATGTCTTCCATGGGCATCTGCTCAAAATTGTGCACATGTGTCGGCATTGGTGGGGGCAACTGCAGAGTATCCCATATCAACTCCTCTGTGATGAGGACCTGCTCAGTGGTGCCATCTGAATTTGTTATTGTACCTCTCTTGGTGACTTTTTCATATGATTTCAAATACTCCGCACATAAGTTTGTGTTGATAGTGCGGGGGAGGATCTCTACCATTCATCCAAGGCCCACCTTCTCTAGCTTGTTTTTGACCTCTGTATCCTCTAATATCTGTAAACACTCTGGGCTATGGTACTGGAGCATAATCTTTCCGTGAGTTGTTTGTATATCCTTGCTAAAGAACTTCTGTGCATATGGCCCAAGATAGCTAAGCTTGGTGCCGCGTTATGCTCTCTTCTTTCTTTCCACTGGTGACCCTGTGGTGCTGGTCTAAGTGACAGCTGGATTCCCTTCTACTTCTGGGTCTGATGTACTGGAGGAGGCCATCTGTAACATTGAAAAGAGCATCAGTCATAATAAGTAGGAGCTTTTGGTCCTCCTTTTTTTCTGTGTGCGTGTGTGTGTGTGTGTGTGTCCTAATGTGAAGAGTGTTAGTGGGGTGAGCAATAAAGGGTGTGTGTGGGAATGAGTTCTGATTTGTGAAGGTGCATGCCATGAAATAGCAGTGCATGAGAGGTTAATCTGTGAAATGTTAGTACGTGAAGTGTTAAGCCATGAGAGGCTTAGCACATGAGATGCTTAAGCCATGAGAGGCTTAACACGTGAGATGCTTACGCTATGAGGCTTAGCATGTGAGATGATAGTTTCTTAATTCGTGAAATAATAGTGTTGGGTGTGTCATGATTATCAGTGGAGAAGAAGTGTTAGTGATGTATGTGTGGTATAAACAATGAATTTTAAGTGCTCAGTGCAATGTTATCCCACCCGAGGGGTTAGTGTGGACTCCGTGAAATAACAGACTCCTATTTTGTGAGTTAAGAGCTCATGCCCTTGTGAGGCAATTTGGGGGGAGATGTTACATTCTTGCATGCAATGGATTAATGATTTGAAAAACAAGAAGGGAAGGAACATATGCAATCGATTAAGAATAGGAATACTAAAATGTATTCCACAATGCATTTATTCATATGAATAAAACAAGCCAAGGTGGATAGTGTGCTCCTACCTAAGATCGATGGTTGCAAGCAAGGAGAAAGGTATGAACACCTACGCGAATGCAACCCAGCAGATGATGAAGACCAGTGCAAGATGATGAAGATCAAGTGCAAGAAGATCACACGGAGGAGGTCGAGGAAAAATGCACAGAAAGGAAAAGAAGAAGTATTTATGATTCATCTGTCGATCTTGGCGGCTAGCTTAAATGGGTATGCCACGTGTTCTCTTGTGATTATTGGAGGGCTTGTGACTATTTCACGGCATGAATTGCTAGAGTCGGTTTAAAATGTGAACCATTTTGAAGTGTTTCACGACGTGAGATGGTTCTGAGCGTTTGATGACGTGAGACTGTTTGATCCCTTATGTAAATTTTGATACCCTATGGCTTTGTATATGCTCAAACACTCAAGGATGTGCACACATTATGCATTCAGAGGAAGAGAAGAGTACATGCGAAATGAATGAACATGTTTCATTGCATGAAAGGCATACTCCTTTACCTTGTACTCACTTGCTTGGGGATGGGTACCTCTTATGATCCTTCTTCATTTATTGCCACGTAAACCAATGGGGTACTTTGGAACCTATGGGTATTTATTGTTGCAACCATTTTAGTCTAGAGTGAGAGCTTTGGATTTTTCCCTCCATCCAGTTGAGGAGTGCATCCACCGAATCCTAGTGAACCTGTTTTGTTTCTTGTGCATGTGAGTGCACATCTTCTTTACCTTGGTGCATAATTTGGTTCAGCTCTTTCTCCTTGGTGGATGACATTGGCAGTGTCATACTCCCCTGTTTTTTTGGTTGAACAACTTTCTTTCGCTAGACCAATGTTGGTTCTTCTTTATCACTTGATTTAGTGGTGGATTAGTTTTGTTTGTGCTTATGGGCCTCTTTTGTTGTCGTGAAGGTGCACAGAACATTGGGTCTTGGATTGGTCTCTTTGATACCCATACCATTGCATTCCCTTTTGATAGTAGCCTTGTGCTGCTAGTAAGTCCTCTCACACCCACCTCTTTTGAATGCTGAGTTGAGTATGAGCTTGCTTGGAATACTGCTTCTTCCTATCCTTGGGATGCTTTCCTAGTCCCTTGCCTTGAGCATGCCTTTTTTGTTTGGATCCCCATGAGATCTTGTCTGTATCATAGTACCCTTGGGCTTGAAGCTGGGCTTTGGAAATCCACTCTTGATGTACTAGATAATTTTCCTGCTTTGCTTGTGGTTTTCTTATATGGAGATAAGGTTGTGACGTGGACGCTTTCTCTGTTATGGCCTCTACATGGACTCCATAATGGCATGATGATGGTGTCCTTGCCATCATTGAGTTGTGCTGCATGTTCCTTCCATTAGATTTGACAATTACTGGCGCAAATGCAAGATCATCCAAGAATCATCTCTTCTTCCATGGATCCTGTAGGCATGAAAACACCTTTCCAAACAAGATATTATTTCTGATAGAAATATTAACATTAAAAAATCCCACGGTTTTTCAGAGTTGACAAATGCACACTGCGAACTTGTGCATTAGAGGCCTCGAGGTAAGGTTTGTCTAGAGCTACCCATGTTTGGATATCAAGTTATTAATCATGTATCAATTAATGCAATGCTTGTAGTGTGACTCTCTTTCGTAGAGAATTTTACAATGAGACGTGCAGGATTAATGTCAAGGTGTCATCCTCGTCAAGCAAGGTGAGTGAAGCCATGTTCACTTGTAGAATTTTTCCCCAAAGTCTTTGCTTTGCCTTGGCTTCCCTTGACTTAGCTTCTTCTCGAGTTTTTCTGATTTTTTCTTTGGCTAGCTCCTTCTTTTATTTTAGAAGATGCTCTTGTGCGAGCATTTCTTGGGTCAGGGGTCCATATTACTTTTTGAGTTTTCTCCCATTGATGTATCCTTCCATTTCTACTCCCTCGATGGTTTCAATTAGTACCGACCCTTGAGGGGTAATTTTGGACACTTCAAAAGGTCCTAACCCTTTGTATTTGAGTTTGTTTTCTCGGTGCTTCCAACACCATACATGAGGATGAGGTACCCTGTTTCCAATTCCTTGTGTTTGAGGTTATGGTCAAACCAATTTTTTCTTCGTAGTTTCTCGACCATAAGCCCATGTGATGTAATTAGCTTGGTTTCATCAAGTTTTTCCAAATCAACCAATCTCTCGGTTAATGCATTTTCAATAAGCCTTTCATGTACTGCACTTCGTAGGCTTAGAACTAAAAACTCCATTGGCATTACCGCATCAATTCCATAAGCTAGACGGAAGGGAGTATATCCCGTCTTGCTGCCTTATACGATGTATGATAAGCCCATAGAGCTGCAGTCATCTTGTGTTCCCAATCCATGCAACTGGCTTCTAAGGTTTTCGTCAAGATAGCACACAAAATCTTGTTGGTGCTCTCTACTTGACCAAATTTTGCTTGTGGGTAATAAGGTGATGATTTGCGATGTACTATAAGGAACCCTATAAGTAAGTATTCAATCACCTCATTAATGAAATATGAACCCCGATCACTGACTAGTTCAAGTGGGCAGCCAAATCTTGAAATGATATGTTCATATAAGAACTTGGTTGTGGTTCGAGCATTGGCTTGTTTAGAGGCTCTCGCCTCTTCCCACTTTGTGAAATAATCTGTGGTCACGATGACATATCGGGCTTATTGAACAGATGCGTTGCTAGACTAATGGGTCCAATAAAATCAATCCCCCATTTACATGGGTGAGTGGCATCCTGTCCTTTTTTTTGTGGAATAGCAAATCTCTAACATTCCTCTCATCTTAACTCTATGGCGTCTCCGAATAACGTAGGCCACCATAGTCCCGCTTGAAGCACTTTGTGAGCTGTAGCTTCTCCAGCGAAATGTCCTCTGGCTATTCTTGAGTGTGCTTCTTCTAATACCATGACAAATTCATCTTCTCGCACACATCTTCTCAAGATATCATCCTTTCCTAGCTTATATAATTCTCCAGCAATCAATTAATAGGGTGCAGCCAACTTAATAAGCCGACGCATTTTATCCTTGTTCAAAGGTCGATCTTGTGGAAAACCATGAGCTAGATAGTATAAAATATCCTCACTCCACTCAGGCACCATGTCAAGTTGGAAACAGGCAAGCATCTGGGAGGTCATCATCAATGCCAGTTGTTGCAGATTCTCTGTTTGGAATTCTAGACATATGGTTGGCCATCACATGTTGTGTCCCTTTTCTTATTGTAACCGTAGAGTCGAATTCCAAGAGTAGAAGTAACCAACGTGTGATTCTTCCCGTGGTGGAAGACTTGTTCCCCAAATATAATCCAATTTGGATTCCCCAAGTTGTGTCAATATGCATCCTATTGCAAAATTCGATGCATCAATTTGCACATGGAATACAAGATCCCAATTGGGTGGTCTTAAAGACAATGAGTAGTCTATACAATGGTTTAGCAATTTCAACATAGAATATGATGAAGTGTCGATAATACCCAACGTGGCCCATAAACCTCTATACACCTTTGTAGTTGGTTGGTGGGGTTAATCTCAAGATCAATTTTACCTTGCTCTCATCTATGGAAATACCATTTTTAGACACAATGTTCCCTAAGATTACACCATGCTTGACCCATAATTGACACTTCAAAGGGTTTAAGTATATACGATATAATCGACATCACTCAAACACCTTTCCCAAGCAAGCCAAATGTTCAGTCTAGCGTGAGTGTGCACACAGATCATCAATGAATACCTCTAGTCACTTTTACAAGTAGACCTTGAAGGTCATGCACATTAATTGATGGAAGGTTGCTGGGGCATTGGTGAGGCCAAAAGGCATAACCTTATAAGAATATGTTCCCCACATCATATTGAATGCCATTTTGTGCTGGTCTTTTGGTGCTATGGACACCTAATTATAGTCTGAAAACCCATCTAAGAAGTTGTAAGATTCTTCACCTGCTACCCATTCTAATACATGTTCATTATACGACAATGGGTAGTGGTCTTTCCTGGTGGCTGCATTGACCTTTTTGGAATCGACACAGACTCTCAATTTTCCATTCTTTTTTGGCACAATCATGATTGGTGAGAGCCAATTTATGTGCTCGATCTCATAAATGAAATCCACAACGATGAGTTTATCAATTTCCTCCTTTACAATCGCTGCATATTTTGGATTCATCTGTGGTATGGCTTTTGCAAGGATGGTCTTGATCCGTCCATGATCGGAATCATGTGTTGAACAACCTCGGGTGGTACACCCTTCATTTTTAGTGTATTTCCAAGCAAAGAAATCCTTGAATTCTTTGAGGAGAGCAATGAGTCCTTGTTCTTCAGCCGCGTAGTTAAGTCCTTAACAATATAGACAAGTTTGGGATCCTCCCCTGGCGCTACAAGATCAACCTTCATAACTTCAGCTTGACCATTACAAGATGTGTATTGGCCATCTTCCTTTACTCTTTTAGCCGTCAATTGGACCACTTTTTGTTCGTCAATGGTGTATGTTTTAAAATGGTCCAATACTGAGAGTAGGTCTGACCTGTCATTCTCCTCATCTTTTATCTGACCCATTGCCTTGTTAGCCTCAAGCTTGGCCTCAACCAGGGCTTTGTTTTGTTTTCTACATCTTGCCTTTGTGAGTTTAGGCGCTTCTGGCTCTTGAGGTATAACCTTCTCCTCTTGTTTTCCTTCCAAGGTTATCTTAACTCTTCACCCCAGTCCTTAGAAAACTCCTCATGCACCCTAGTGACCTCGAGATATCTCAGCCCCACTAGGCGTCCGTGGGTTTACTTCGTAATAGGGCATTTTGTCGAGCGATATACCTCTTCTATTTTCACCATCTTCTGAGGTGTTGGGTGCTAGTGCGGCCTTGCGATACACAACCTTCCGTACTAGAGGCTTCATCCTTGGTTTCTTCTTCTCTTGGTTACAAATCTACCATACGCACTGAGGTGGTAGGAATGTTTCCCAATTCAACGTACTAGGTTCCTCTGGGAGGCAACATGTCTATAGTGGCAAGCACATGCAACCAATTTTCACTAAAATCTAGAAACGGAAGCGATGCATACACTGCGGCCTCTTCCTTTTCTCGTGAGTTCTCCTCCACTGGTTGGCAAACTTGTAGGGACATGGTTCGTTCAGGTGGTGACCACATCATTTCCGAAAAATTGCCCTTCCATTGGGTGTGCCTTCCATGTTTGTAGATAGATCTTTAGAATCTCCAAGTCCTTTTGAACATACACTTGATCTAACACCCAATCATGCACCAATTTGGCTTCCCTCATTAAAGGTCTGTCCAAGATAATGTCATATGAATCTGGTTGACACGCAGAAAGTCCATTACAACAAATGTATGATGGTAGTGGAACGAAAAGACCTTAAGTCTTACATTTTTCAACAACCCCATTGGTCTTGAGGATGTTACGTTATTTTGACAATTAGAGCTATCTTTCCAACTGTGCTTTACCCCAGTTTTCCCAACATTGTTTGGTAATGATGCTCACCCCCGCCCCTCTATCCAGGATAGCTTGGTACCGATTATGATAGATTAGGATTGTAGCATTTGTGTCATCACTCTCATAATATCGGCCTAGTTGATTGATAGGTATTTTGACGAATCTGGGAGTTCTCACCTCCAAATGATCTAGGTTTTTCTCTATTAGAGGTGACTGAGTCTCCTCTGCAGTGGACCTTGGGTTTAATCTTCCCTCTACCAAGTCCTTGATATCTGCCCACAATGCCGGCATATTGCGTAACAATGGTCCCAGTGGCATTTTGATGGTGGTGGATAGTATGTCTGCGAGCCTGCCTATGTCTCTAGGCTCCCTGGCAACAAGTGAGGGTTCCTTCCATGTGTTTGTTGCATATTCAACCCTAGGGAATGAATGGGTGAACAAATCTTGATGTGCTTCCTCAAACATTCTTTCCATGAGGTCACTATGAGTCCCTTCTTCGTACCCTTCTAGAATTGGAGTAGGCACATCCAATTTCCTTTCATTCAACAGCTCATTTCTTGGATACACTGTGTCCCTACCCCGGTTAACCCTTAATTTGGCTTCATGATTTTGTTGGTACTCCTCAACGAAGGCCTTAGATTCTTCAAGCTTCCTCAGTGTTTGGATATTCTCCAGTCCCCTTAGGGGTTGTTGGTCTCTCCCTTGCAGTTTCTTGGGTGTGCCCATCCTGTTTCGGCACTTGGTCGTCTCCTTCCTTTGATTGGGTGGATCCAGTGTCAATGGTATCTTCTTCGGATCCATCCTGAATTGTGACCATAGTATCACCTTTGCCCACTTTCTTCACTCTTCTCCTTCTCCCTGTTTTAGAGGTTGTAACACATACTAGGTTTTTCCCTTTGTCCACTTATTTCATTTGCGCTCGAGTCAGGACATTTAGTAGCGACATGATATTCCCAGGCTACACACTAATAGTCCTAATAGTGGCATGATTAGAAGTGGAAGCAGAACCACTAGTGAGATATTGATATTCTTTGATCAAATGATGAACCCCACACTTAACACAGGAAATTGCTGGCATGACGTCGGTCAGTGCTGTCAAGGGCTGGGCTTGGCCCGCATTAGCCACATTCTTATGATGACACTCCGCTACTCAATGAGATCCATTACAACCAAAACACTGTATTGGTCCCCTTCTCATAGTTGAGATTATTTCTTTGCCTTTCCATTATACCGTGGTTTGAAACATTGGCACTAGTGTGTTGTTATGTAAGATATAATATTATGGCGTGATCTCTGCAGGCAATCATTATTACCTTCTACTTTGCGCATGACTTCCTCCTCGTCCAAGGCCTCCTCAATCAACACCTCGTTGATTTTAGCCTATGGTGGTTGTGGTGGTAGAATAGGTGGTGGCAAAGGCAACATGTCTTGCATTCAAACCATCCCTCTTCATAAGTAGGATGGGTTTGGCTGCCCTGCAGCTGCAGCGGTTTGAACTAGTGGTGCTGGTAAGGCTAGCGGCACTCTAGGTGCTAGCAGTTGTGCTAAGGACTGGACCCTCAGATATCTGCACATGGCAGTGTCATGGTTTCCCACACAGTGTCATGGTTTCCCAATCTCACACAGTGAGCACAAAAAGTAATGTCCTTAGTCTTAAGTGAGGGCCTTTAGTGCTCATGTGATTTTATCTGCAAATAGAGCACCGAATCAGCTCTCTTTGGGGGTAGAGTAGAGATAAGCATTCCCTGATGCTTCTCTCCCATCCCTGACCTTTAATTTCTCCAGTATGACATTACTGAGCTCTTCCACTATCATATTTCCAACTTGCTCACTCTTGGTTCTTGTGTCCTGGTGACTTGAAACTCTCGATGTTGCCCCTATTGAAGTTGCCTTGACATCTTCTGGTTGAGGCAACTTAAGCATATTGTCCTCATATTCGATTTTCAGCTTAGAGTACGTATCCAGAGTAGCCAGTTGGGCTAACACTAGATAATCATGCATCTTATGATCCCAGACTCCTCTTCGGAAGCAGGGCAGTAACTAATCATCAGTTAGCCTTTCCCTCAACTTGCATCTTGAATTCAAGTGTTTGAGCCGAGAAACATAATCTCACGTGGACTAATTTTCCTTTTGCTTAATATTGTGGAGTTGAGCCACAGGACTCCATCTATCACCACTTCGAGCAAAGCTTGGTATGAACACATTCTTGAGTCTAGTGAAGTTAACTTTATCCTCTCGCTTTAAGGTTTGATACCATTGGTGAGCCTTCCCTTCTAGGGTCAACAACGAAAAAGCATGTATCATGGTTACATCTCATTGGCCCACATGTCTCACAAAGTAGACTCAAAGATTTCCACATGTTGGATTGGGTCCCCATCTCTTGAGAATTTCTACACAAGCTTTGAAATAATATGTGGCTTCATCTGGGATGGTCTAGATTCCAAGGCAGTGCCTAGTTCCCTAAGCATTCCTCGGCCATGTTCAACAGATCTGCCCTCGTGATTGCATTTAGATCTGTGTTGGGATCTACAATTGGCCTTTGAGGAGCTACTCCCCCCCACCTAGACCACGTCCTCTTCCTAAATAGGTTCTTCTGTTCAGTTTGGGTCTATGATTGAGTCCAGGTAATTTCTCATTCGCCGGTCTCATTGTTAGTAGCCTCAGCCCATCTTTGTTTGATTGAGAGTTCCATGCTCTGCAAGAATGTGGGATCATTGATCATTTCTTGTATATCCTCTCTTGTATAGAGATGACCCTCACCACCTGCAGGTGCCCTAGGTAGGTTGTCCTCCTCTTCTTGTGTGTCAAGGCTTTCGTCAACCCTTGGTTCCATTGATGGGTTCCAAAGTTGGTATCACTACGTCTATTATCCCCATCCACATGCTATCAGTGGCATTTCTAGATGTTTCTGGTTCTTTGCCACGTGGTCAAAATGGATTCACTTCCTCCATTTCCCACTATTCCGCCCTTGTTCTTCGACTATGGAGCTCTTGTTTTCTTAAGCTCAATAGCCGTAATTGTCGCTCTGCCTTGTAGAACATTGCCTGTGTGTGTACATATGTATATGTGTGTGTCTATGTATAAATATGTATCCATGTACATACATGTATAAATATGTATCCATGTACATACATGCACACACATACACACATATATATATGGCATGTGTAGGTAGATGCGCATGTGTGTGCATATGTGGATAACTTTCTATATTCCTAAACTAGCTTACTCACCGTGTGGCGAGATTGAAAGTGAACTAGTTGACGCACAAATGACCATACACACACACTTGTATGCATATGGTACACACACCCACATTCAATGAAGTTAGCAAAGAGAAGGGACATACATTATACTCTCTACTCTCTCTCTCTCTCTCTCTCTCTCTCTCTCACACACACACACACACACACACACACACACACAAACGCGCACACACGCACACACACGACGCAGGAGAAAGGGGCGGATGTGTAAAAGACTTACATACGAAAGAAGGTAATCTCGGTCGTTGTTTGACGAACTCGACCAAAGCGACCAGCGGTAAGCTTGGGCTGCTAACGAAGTCGCATAAAGGGCTGGTGGAGGGCGTAGCTGACGAACACGCTGCGACAAGGGGGGGACATCGAGACGAACACCCGATGGGAAGGGAGGCGTAGCTGAGAACTCGCAAAGTACCCTCACATAGAGAGGATGAGGCAAGAGGGTGAACAAATCTTCTCAACACACGCAACTTTCGAGGAGGTTTTTCAAAAAAATGCCAAAAGCCCTAGTCACATTTTCAGCTATGGCTTTCAACCCGCCCAAATCAAATGGGCACGCGCAACCCATCCCCCCAACCCGTCCTCGTTTTTCTAGCCCGCCTAGAAGACTTTACCGCCCGAGACGGCTTGAGATTACTCAACGGCCCACTTGGATCAACAGCGCATAAGCCCCGCTCATCCCCCCTCTTGACACTGCCCGTGCCATATAGAGTTGAGGCCATCCGACCACCGTCGTTCAAAGAGAATAGAGGAGGGTAGTTTGATAGAGGTGGACACTATGAGGCACGCCTAGCATATTCTAAGGGTGTTTACACACTTGGGTGGAAGCCCAACCAATCAGATCACCATAATCACCCGCCTGTCTGACATTTCTTTACAGACTATGACCACGCCCATGCACCCTAGCGCTGACGTGTTTGCTGATTGGAGCCCAACAACCACCGTTCTATTTTGGAGGAATAGCCTTCCCAGAGCTCTCAATTATAGGACACCTTTTCTGTGGACATACGTGCGGTCTGTAAAGGGTATTGTCAAAAAAGTGCTTGCCCAAAGCTCTCAACCTTTTTCGTGGGCAAGCCATAGTCTCAACCTTTTTCGTGGGCAAGCCCATAGTCTCAACCTTTTTCGTGGGAAACCCATAGTTTGTAAACACCCTAAGATAATTAGAGGTGGGCCAAAACATAAACTGTTGCTGCAACTGTAGCACTGCTGACATGGGGGCAGCATTAGCTGGGGAGAGAGAGAGACTCGCGAGAGAGCTTGCAGAGCTCTCTGGCTATGGTGGAGCCCCTTACTCCACTACAACAAAAAGATAGGCGTGGGGGGCGCGGGGGAGGAGAAAGTACCCACAAAGGAAAATTTATCGCTTTCTTATATTCTGGCCAGAAGAGCACAGAAAAGCACGGAAAAACAAGCTCAGAAACCCACATACACACACGCACACACACAGAGGAGCTTGATGTTTGATTGATTGATTAGTTTGTTTGATTCATCTCCATATCCATCTCGTCTTCATCTTTCTGATTTTAGCTGCTGCTGGCCGGCGCTATATCCTTTCCAAAACACACACACAATTGTCCGCTTCTGCCAAAGGTGCGTTTTCTGGTTTTTCTTTTCCCTTCTTTGGCAAGTTAGGTTTTAGCTGTCGAGCTTTCTTGACTTGTCTATCCATCTCTCTAGCTAGCAAGAAAATTGAGGCTATCAAGATTCTTCTTCTACAGTTGTGTGTAGGAAATTTGCAGAAACAGAAGTTCCAAATCTGGCTATGGCTTCTCTTCACACAGCTGCATTGTATCAACGCAGGAATCCCTTCTTCTCCCCATACGGGCTTTGCCTTCGAAATCATAAATTCGTGAAGGTCCCGCCGCACTTCTCATCAATCCATTAATGCTGCAGCTGCAGTTTCTTCAACAATCCATTCGTCTGTGTAGGGTTTCTTGTGCTGTTTTCATCAAGCTCTATACCTATGTAGAGCCAAGAGCTCATCATCAAAGAAAGCTTTCTGCACAGGTGTGTCTAGTGCTAAGTTTAGAGGACAGGAGCTCTCTCAAATTTCTGAGACCCTGCATATCCATAAAAGAATCTATATCTCAAAAAGCCCATCTGCTTCTGCCAGCAGCAACAGTAGAGCAACTCTTTCCATCAAAATAGCAACACTGGTTACCACTCTGAAGTCAAGATTACACTTTTAATTCTTTTTAAGTTTGGGAAATAACCTGAACTTTCTATCGGTGTGTGTGTGTGTATAGTCCCAAGCCTTGTAGTGGTCCAGTTGGTAAGGGGTCTAAATATTTAGGTAGGTGCACAAGTTGAAACCTTGCTGGCTGCAGCTGGTTGATGCAATGTTGCCTGTCACTAAATAATTACATTCCATTCGCACCCAACAAGTACTAAATATTCAAAAGGGAACAGGCAGCTGTAGACCATATCTCCACCTTCAAATACAGGAACATTCTGCCATTAACTGCAGAAACAGTCCTTGTATTTTAATGTCCACTGCTTTTGTTTATCCTTAATGAAGCATTTTGGTAGCATGAACTGAAAGATTAATGTGCTTCAATCATGAATAGTTTTGTTCCATTGTATTTATAGGAGTTGTGGAAGATTCACTGGGTGCTGCATCTCTAAAAAATATGGATACACGAAGCTGGCCTTGGAGAAAAAAATCATCAGAGAAGATTCTAGCTCTAAACGATTCTGCTGAGTCATCACCGGTTCATTTTACGCAGCATCCTGATGATCGGGTATGTGTTTTAGGGCTCCATTGTTAAGAAACCCTGTGTTGTTTCCTTGTTCATGTAAATGTAGGTAGATAGAGGATTGGGACTATGAGATGGTGGGACTTTTTACTTCGTTATCCAACCTGTTGGGTTATCAGCAGAGTTGTTAGGCATGTAGCACAACTCGGCTGGTTACACAACCTTGCGTGCCTGTCGGCAGGGATCCTATCCAGGCCGTGCGAGAAGGATGGACGGGCAATCTGCCAGTCCAACTCCTTGCCTGTCCCATGGCAGGGAGGGTTCTGTAACCAGCCTTCAAGTTTGAACTCTTCGAGAAAAGAAATTAGGTGATATCAGTCTTACATCTCAGGTGCAGCTGGGAAAAAAAAATGAGGTCCTTTTTTTGGCAGGCTGTGCCAGATGTATTAGCCAACCACACACAACTGCTGATGGATGAAGGGACAGTACCATGGCAGCAGTCAGAGGAGAAGGTTAAGCAGTTGAACGAAAGACTGTCAATAGCATTGCTTGACATACCAGCCAAAGATGAGCTTATCAAGCAACATGAAAAAGTTGCTGAGGAAGCGGTATCAGGTAACAAGAGTGCCATGGTTGTGCTAGAGCAAAATACTTGTCAAAGCTAGTCTTTCAACTCTTCTCTGCCACTTTTGAGTTGCTATGTGTGCTGAGATGAAGTCCAAATCTTTCTTCAGGTTGGGAAAAGGCAGAGGCAGAAGCAGCAACATTAAAACAACAGTTGGACTCTGCAATCGAGCAAAAACTTGCTACAGAGGACAGAGTCTCCCACCTAGATGGAGCGTTGAAAGAATGCATGCAACAACTGCGGCATGTTCGGGAGGAGCAAGAGGAAAAGATACATGATGCCGTCGTGAAGAATACCAGAGAGTGGGAAAGGGTGCACTCTGAACTGGTGGATGTGGAGCAGAAGTATCTGGAGAGAGATGCAGAGAACAAGGCAATCTCCAAATTGCTCCAAGAACGAGCCATAAGCATCTCTGAGATTGGTGAAGCCCATTCCAGAGCTGAAGCCAAACTGAACGTTCTGCAGATCCGCCTCGAATCCATGGAGAAAGAAAGCGTTGCATTGAAGTATGAGTGCACTGTTTTGAAGAAGGAGCTGGAGATCAGAAATGAAGAAAGGGTTTTGAGTAAGAGATCTACAGAGGCTGCCAACAGACAACATTTGGAGGATGCTAGGAAAATAGCCAAATTGGAAGGAGAATGTCAGCGCCTTCGGGCCTTGGTTCGCAAAAAGCTTCCAGGTCCTGGTGCATTGGCACGGATGAAATTGGAAGCTGAAAGTCCAAGGGACAAAAATGATAGCAACAGAGGGAGGATTGGCAAAGGGGCTGGATTTCGAAGAGAAAAAGCAGGAGATACAGGACTAAACATGGCACAGCAAGAAACCTCAAGTGTTGGGAAGGATGTAGATGTTTTGTTAGAGCGTCTAAGTGCAATGGAGGAAGAAACAAGAAGGCTGAAAGAGCTTCTGGTAAGGAGGGACAGTGAACTGCATCATGCAAGGCTCATGTGTGCAAGGATGGCTACCAAGCTATCGAGTGTTGAAGAGGAGGTGGAGTCTTTGTCACATGCTCAAGGAGTACTCAAAACAGCAGGAATGTCAGCTCTGGATAAGCATGTTGAAGCTGCAAGGAGTTTCACAGTCAGTTGTGAACCTAGTCTTGCTTCCATCTCTGAAGATGGAAATGATGACTGTTCAGATGCATGGGCCTCTGCTTTGATTGCAGAGCTTGCTCATTTCAAGAAAGGAAAGGCCACTTCTTGTCGAGAGGTAGCTTTGCATGTGCCCAACATACAGCATGACAATCTCACGGAAATGGAGTCTCTTATGTTCTTGGAACATCATGCAGCTGCTAAGAAAGGTCCACTGTATACACTGAATGAGGGTGGGATTTCAATAGAACAGAGTCTTGCACAGAAGGATGCAGAACTTCATGCAGTGCACCGGCTTTGTGACCAGGGAAGCACCAAGCTGGCAACTGCAGAAAAAGAACTAGCTACACTGCAGTCGCAAAATGCTGCAACTCAATTAAGCCTGCAGAGCATGCAAGCACAGCTCAATATGATCTTTCGAGCTCAAGACGAGGGGGGGAATGTGGAGATTGTTTTGGATCAGGTCAGAGCAGCAATGGGGATTCCTCAGCATGCGAGGTTGGTAGAAGAGGTAGCTTCATCCCCTGCCACTGATGTTGGTTTCAAATCATTTGCTGTTGGACCAGATTTGACATTGGCTGTTTGCAAGCTAGTTGAAATCATGGAAGACCTTGCCATTAATTTACCTGAATTTCCTGTCCTTACACATAGGGAGCCTCAATGTGATATCGTTGATACTCCGATACAGAAATGCACACATATTGTGCCTGGTGTGCGCTGGAAAACTTCCGACTTTGATGCAAAAATCAAGGCATTTATTGTAGCAAGTGACCTTTTTTTACTTGGAAAGGCAGATATTGTACAGTTTGTTGGGGATTTGTCTTCAGTACTCAGTACTCTCGTGAGAGCAGGACCCTCAGAGAATGATGCCTCGCCACATAATATTACAAGAAAGCCTTTTTACTGGGATAAAACGTCCCTTTTGGCAAGTGGAGAAGCTGAGTTGAGTGGTGCCAACAGTCCCATTTCTGACACCAGTAAGTCTGATGATTCGGAGAAGCAGGCCACCAAGGTTGTACCTCATGATGGGAACAACAGCAGCATTGCCGTCACAAAGGAGTGTCCTTTACAAGAGGTTCTGAGAATAGAGCAAGAGCTTACGAAGGTCCAAGCTGAAAAAGTTGCAATGGAAACTCACATGAGAGTAGAGTTTCAACGGTTTGGTGGCATAGAACATGAGGTTGCTCAACTGAGAAGAGAGAAACTTGAGCTGGTGAACAAATTGCAAGAAGCCAAAGAAGAACTTGACGATTTGAAGACAAAGCTTCACCGAGCAGAAGAAGTTGAGTCCAACCTTTGGGCTGAGCTCACATCTGCCAAATCATCCAGGCAGCTTATTGATGAGCAGCTTTCCAGCCTAAATGTGTTCAAGGCAGAATCAGAATCACAGTTGAAAGTGAGTGTAGCAGAACGGGACCGGTTACAGGATAGAGTAGGAGTCTTAGAGAGAGAAATTCTGGACAAGCACGAGAAGAATGCAGAGCTGGAAGAGCTGGAAACTAAGTGCCAGGAACTCAAGGAGCAGCTTTTGAAGTAAGTCCTTTGCATCGTGGATGGTCAATGCTATTGTCAAGTCCTTAGCATCATGGATGGTCAATGCTAATGTCAAGTCCTTAGCATCACTAATGGTCTCACTAATGGTCAATGCTATTCTCAATAACTAGGGCTTTCTTTCATGGTTTAGCTGTTGAAATACACCCAAATCACTCAGCAAGGATATGCTGTTGAAGGCCTAGTGCACTGTGTTCGAGTCCGAAGTTAGTGTGTGGCACCTTGGGGGCAGCCACAATACTAGTTTTAAAGCTGCCACACTACCATCAGAAAATGGGAGTAGCCCAGTTGGTGAAATGTCAGTCTCCCTAGCCAGTTCAGATCCTTACAGCTGCATGGAGAAGTATGGTGTCCGCCTTGTGTCGGCGGGCCAAGGAAGGCTGGAAGATTTTAATAGAAAAACCCTTCTGCTGAGTGGACCGGCTGGCATGGACCCTCTGAATTGGCCTTCCCACCTGTACACCAGATGACCCAATAAGATCTGCCATGTTGAGGCCATAGGCTTGCCTGGGCAGAAAGCTTAGAATGGTTTCTTAGTGCTCTTAATTTACTTCAAAAATGAGGATGCGTCTTTGGTTCTGTCAATCTTCTGCTTCCTTTCTGTCACAGTTATCAATGCTTTATTGATCGGAGTGGTTTTGTATAATGACAAGGTGGTTTTCTTGGTTACATTGTAGGAAATCTGATTCCACTTGCTCAAAGTGTGGTGCAGTCAACATTGATGGAGGACAAGCAAGCAAGGTGCCCATTTTCGACTCTCTTTGTGCCCACCTGGGCATGCGAAAGTGTAGATGCCTTGATTTTTTAATCCAACTGGTTTTAACATAATGTGCAGTAGAACACTAATGACATTATATACCTGATCAAAGCTAGCTAGACTGTGGCAGCAGCCCTACATAAAGCTTTGGAGGATGATACAGAGCCTTACCCTGTTGATTGGTAGTTCTTCCCCAAATTTTATGGTAATATTGTACCATTTTATAGCTGGATCACGAGGAGGTCAAGTGGCAACTTAGTTTGATACTCTTAGATGCTCTACAGTTGAGTTTAGACCGTTTATGAAATCCTTTTGCTAACCCTTTGCCTGAAGGGCAAGGGGTCACACTAAATCCTGATTGACCTATTGAAACAACATGCCTTGTTGTGGAGCTGCCTAAGTACTAATCCTATTTGGAAGTCAAAGCTATGAAATGACGATTGGTAGCTAACATCAACAGATTTAAGATGCCAAAGGTTCGAGCTAAAATGGTCGCCAACCATAGTAGAGAGTTTATACAATCCACTTTACTTTGAGAGAGAAGAGTAGAGAGAGATAAGATGAGAGTAGACACCAGATTAGGTCTCAATTACCCACTGAAGCCCCCCCCCTCCCCCCCCTTGCAAGCAGGAGTATTTGCTTGTATTTCTTTGGAGAACTTTGTACAATGATAATGAATGACGACTGAGGACTGCCCAATGCAAGGACAAGGAAGACCGAATGGAGGCTGAACCATATGCTGAACCAATAGCACTGTAGAAGACTCTATAAAGCCACTGATGCAAATCCCCAAAACTAATGATCATATATGTTGTCCATGATGTTTATATGCTGGCCGACATGCTGATTATGATGTCTATGCTGGCCAACATGTTGTTGAGGGGTGGCATATGTTGTCTAGCACCATATACAAGGCAACCCCCATAATGGGGTGCCTTATGGGCTGGCCCATGTGCACATGCCCCTAATGATGTTTCCTAATGCAATACCTACTGCTAAGGCTGACATCTACATGTACTTATATGCTGAATTCTCCAAGTGGGTAAGAGGACTGACACATAAGACGCTCTAAGGCTTGGAAGACTGACCTACATAGCTCGTGCCTAACATTTCCCGGATTGGGGCTCAGAATGGGGCCACATCAATGACAAATAATCCTAAAAAGGTATTAATACTGTATGATGCTACATATAATGCCGAGTCAGTGTGTCACAGAGCCATAGTCACTTTGAACGTCGTTCCCGAATGCTTGGAACGTGGGAACGCCACTTAGCACATGTGGGGAGCGTGGGAACGTCATGGAACGTGTGAGGCTATGGCGACCACTGCCCAGCCCCGATAAGATTGAAGGGAGCAGACAGATCATTGACGGCATGCCTGGACTCATGATTCCTTGGCATCGTGCACACGTAGACTCATCAGCGAGAGAGAGTGCAGTCCCTCCAGAGATCCAGATGCCCCCGTCCTCAGAGACCTGGACCCTCCACCTGCCACTTCCAAATCTAGGAAATACTTCGGCGCCATAGAGAGGCACTACCACAAGGTGGACATTGATGCTTTGTACTCCATTCACAAGGAGAGTGACACAAGATGAGTTCTGCCTTGTGCACGCAGGCCTTGTTTTCTTTGGCAGATGATTTTCATGTTTTCTTGACATCCAGTTTACTCATGGACCACATGTATCATCTTTTGGTCTCATAGACCTTTTGGATCTTTTGCAAACATTAATTCTCTCTCTCTCTCTCTCTCTCTCTCTCTCTCTCTCTCTATGCAGGATATATTTATGTGTGGACATTGTCATGTGCACAGTGTGTATCTACCGTGTGCTACACGCACACAAGAATAGCTTCGAGGTTTGGGGAAGCTTGGAGCTAGGCAGGTTAATTGGCGAGCTGAGTTAGGGATAGACTAACGGGCGGGCACCCAAGTATGGACAGGCGGGCGTCCAAGTGTGGACGCCCGATGACCGGCCAAGAGCCTATAAAAGGGTGGCCAAGGTTAGTCATTAGTCATATAGAGTCTCGCATGTTTTGTGAGAGCTCTATGGTCTGGAGCTTGGATCTAGTGCAGACGTGCACCTGCTTTACGCAGCCGAGGCCGGTAGTAATCTCGAGGCCCGCGAGGGTAGCTTCGTGGCGGTATGGGACGTCGTAAGGTGGAGATTGGTTGGTACGTCAACCTAGTTAGCTCAGCTCGTGGCTCGGTGGGGACAGCCAAGTCTGTGGGCTTGTCCACGGCTGTCACATGGTTGGGTGGTGAGTCAAGCCTGCACCCCCTTCTTGTTTGTTTGGTTTGTTTGGTTTGTTTGCAGGTTTCGAGTCTCGTACCAGGAGCGTTCTACGAGGAGATCCGGTGGGGATTTGACAAACATGCTGACATATTTTTGAAGCTCAGAGTGGAGGCTCTTGATACAGTTTTTTTCTGATTCATTCAATGAGGGTTTTCTTTTTCAGGAGCAGGAGATTGCAGCCAAGCTAGCTGAGTGCCAGCAGACTATATTAGTTCTTGGAAAGCAACTGAAGGCACTTACTTCTCCAAAGGGACAAATCATCACACCTCGTGAACAGTCATTTGATCAGCCTGTGTCACCAGGTGATGCTTCATCAAGGCAGTTCCTCTTCTCTCAGAGCCCTTCTGAACTGCATCCAGAAGGGGCTGGTGAAATAAGCAACTTGCTTGATGTTCACTCAGAAACTTCTGTTCGCAAAAAGAGTAGAAGGCATCGGCGTGCCAAGAAAGAGTTGGTATGGGATCCTCGTCGGGATAGTAGTGCCTCAGATATCTTAGACTCAGAGCTGGTGAGCTTGTCAAAGTCAGGGAGGCCATTGCTTGAACTATTTGGAGACAAGACCCCTGCACATGAGCATTACATACAAGCTGTAGAGCAGCTGCCTAGTTCTTCAGAGGGAGAGCCCATCTCACAGAAGAGGATGGAGCCGGTATCGTCTCCCAAAGGTGTTGTGCCTCTTCCTTCCAAGCCACCACTACTACATAGAAAGAAAAAGAGCCCAGGGTTGTTCACAGGAGTTGATATTGCAAAGTCAATGGATGATGCGACCAGTGATAAGCACAACAGCAGCTTCACCAGATTATTTTTCTCAAGAGCAAAGAACCCAGAGCCCAAGGTTGTTCACAGGAGTTGATATGTCAAAGTCAATGGACGATGCTCGATAAGCACAACAGCAGCTTCACCAGGTTATTTTATTCAAGAGCAAAGAACCCACAATCTTGAATGGCTCAGCCACACCCCCCCACCTCCCCCCCCCCCACAGTCATGATAAGCTACATTCCAACAACAAGCATTGCATAGCTTTTTCATACTGCATCTTCGGGTTTGTATTAGCAGGTGAAACTCACTGCCAGTGCTGGCCAAGGTTGCCCCGCTGTTAGCCTACTAATAGCTATTCCCTAGCTGCTCAAGAGTTGTTCTAGTTGTATAGCTGCAATCCCAATCAAGCATGCCATACTCTTGTATTCTTTGATCACCATTATTATTGATTATTTGAGCACAGTCCCTCACTTCAACACTGGAATATTAGTGTTTTGGCAACATTGAGTCATGAATTGTCACCAAGGCCAAGGTATTCACTAATGCATATCAGTTTGCAAGAGAGTATAACATGGTCTAGATTTGTGTCTACTGTGATGTTAGATCATGCAATATTAGAAGAATGAAAATATTCTTACTATAATGAAAAGGACATGTTTAAAACGAATGCACAAAGAAGAAAGAAAATGCAAAAAAAAAACAATACTTTGGCCACATAGATTACACTATCCTAATGGCCCAGTTTGACAACATCTTTAGTTAGGTTAATAACTATCCAAAGGAGTGTTAATAACAATTATCAATAAACAACCAAAAAAGTGATATATTTAACATTGTTGGGAAAAATAAAAATACCAAAGATATGTTTATAGATTACCAGTACTTGTTTTGGTGATAAGGCTATAATCATCTGTTATATATTCCACTCGTTGAGAGGGGATGCTTGAGACACCATTCTACCATGCTGGCAATTATTATCATGGGTTATACTTGACTCGTTACTATTATTAGTATAAAGTTTTGGGGCCATGCTAATGTTATCGGTATTGTTGGTGATTTACGGTGTTAAATATTAAACTAGTGTATTATTGGTGTTATGTGTTTGTGCATATGAATGTTATCATGTTAGGATTAATTGTTGAGGAGTCCAATTAATTTTTCTAACCAATGTGATGATGCTTGTGACTAATAGGTGTTAAAAGCAGTGCATGGGTATTGACTAAGGTGTCACGTGGATGGTAGTCTGAGCATGGTGTGTGTGAGTGCCGATTATGGTGTCATAGAGAGTATCTATTGGCAATCTATTGGCAATGTGCTAATTTTCATATTTGCACTTGTAATAGTTATGATTGATGCTTGTTAGTAATAGGTAATGAGCAATTCCAAGGTACCAACCGAGGTGTCGTGCTTGGATGGCAATCTGAGCATGATGTGCGAGTACCATGCTTAGATGGCAATCTAAGCATGGTGTGCGAGTACCAATCATGGCGTCACACGGAGAATCTATGAAAATGTGCCAATTTTTCATATTTAATTAATGTTGTATCTTGTCTTGGTCAAACATTGTTTTTATAATGGTAATTTGATTAACACATCATCGTAGATGTGTAGGTCATTAATATATTTATTATAAAGGTAGTGCACAAGGAACTAAGGTTCTATTTTTGTGAAAGAAGAACCAAATTTGGATGGAGCAAGCTATTATTGGCTCCATGGGTCTATTTTTGGAATAAAAAGATATAAATACTCCAAATGGAGAGGGGAGCCATCATTTGGAATAAAAAGATATAAATACTCCAAATGGGGAGGGGAGCCATCATTTGGAGGGGGAAGATTGGACCCAATGTTATGTTGTGAGTTTTCTTCTTTGTTTTTTCTGGTTTATATCATCATTCTCATAGTAGTGTCCTAACTAGTTTACTAGGATCTTTATGAATTTGGGAACACAATAGTGTCCTAATTGGTTTACTAGGATCTTTATGAATTTGGGAACACCACTGTCTTCCCTTGATGGTAGAAAAATTTTAGCCACTGGTTGTGTTACATTAGGTGAAATATGGACTCTCCATTTTGCCCCCCTTAAGGAGTGAATAAAAAAAGAATGGCCTAGCCAATAAGAGAGCTGGGATTCCAAATCCACATAACATGGATCTTTTTGTCATATCTTTGCCCAAATCTCTTAGTACAAAAGAAAATAGAGCCCATAACTTTAAAAAAATAGAGAAATGCCAGATGTCCTTATGGTTTTCACTATCAGCTATTCTTCCATGTCAGATGTACCTTGTGGTCAGTACATGAAAGTTGGAAAAGCAAATTTCATTTTTTACTTTTTTTATGTTCAACTTTCTACTCTCCCTCCTTTTGCATTTGCCTATCTTTTCATTTCTCCCTCCTTTTTTGACAAATTTCAATTTCGTCATATCCTTTACATCTTTACTTCTTTCTTCACAAAATTTTACATGTAGCTTGCTCTCCACCATAGCTAACTTCTCCTAAAATTTTATTGCATTAGGAATTGGATCTCTGATCAGTACAGTATGTTAAATTAGATTTTAATATGACCTAGTACTCATGAGAGTTTTAAGGTCATGCTCAAGGATGTAATCGACCCCATTAAACAACGGAAGGGTAGAATCATAGAGTTCAAGAGGTGCACCAATGGTGCAAGTACAATAATAGAGCCTTTGATCTAGCATGTTTATACACATAAGGAGATTCGAGTATGGCATGACGACTCCGGTGCAAGGCATAAGCCTAATAGTAAGTTTATATCTATGTGATTTGTGTTCTATTGCTTTGAGTCCATGGTTATTAGATAAGGTTTTAATATAAGCATGTTCATTGTTTGCAGCCTTATATCCATCTACTTTGCATGAATGGTAGAATGTAGAGTATTTGAGTGGAAAGCTAAATGGCTTCATGCAGCAAAGATAGGTACCTTGATCTATGACAACAAGAGTGTAAGTGATTTGGCATCTCAGAATGTTTATTTTTATGATTCATTATATGTTATGGAGAGACATAGTAGTCTTGGTACTTTGGACTACATTCCACTTCCATTGTTGTCTAGCCAAAATGGTATAATCCTAGTTTACACATGTCAGAAGCCTGTAGGGTGAAGATACAAGCTGATATTGATGGTGCCATGAAACCCTCCACAGGCTCAAGAGATGTCCATTTGGTTTGTTTGCACATTTATTTTGGATGATGTGAAGTAGCGAGGAAAACTAAGACTACTTATCAATATGCAAGTGCCCATATAAGGATAATTTGGATGATACAATTCCTGAGTGAGTCATGGCATCTTAAGAAAACTCATTACAGTGATATCACTGAGTGTAGAATCACTCCATCAGATGTTATTGTTAGGTGACATTGCACTTATGTTTATTGTCCCTATTTTTATATTGACAAGTACTTCATCGTACTTATTGTTGGTTCTTGTTTGTTTTTACTAATGGTAGGTACTTCATTGCAAGACAAACTTTGTGCATTTGCTTCAATTTTACGAGGTGTCAACTTGCGAGGGGAGTGGCTCAGCTTGTACTAAGACATACGAGATGGCATTCATTCACCACTCATCATTGGTGTGGTTATTCTTTAGGAGAGTCATGATCCTTTTAGCATCAATGTAGGAGTCATTGGCCCCTTAATTTTCTTTGAATGGCTCAGCTTGGACCAAGACATGCAAGATGGCATGAATTCACCACTCATTGATGTGGTTATTCTTTGGGAGAGTCATGATCCCCTTAGAGCGTCAATGTAGGAGTCATTTTCCCCTTAGTTTTTTAGGCGTGAAATCCAACTGATGTCCAATGATCTCCCTGTAAATTCTATTTTAGGATGAGATTGGGAGTTGAAGTGAACATTGCAAAACATGCCAACAGTGTATTTATGCACACATCCTCAAGATTGTGGACTCCATGTAGGTTTTTTTTTTCAAGCAAAAACAAGAAACCATTTCTGTAACAATGTTATAAATTTAAATATCATGGTTTTTTAAGTCTATTATGCCCTTGTATATGTAAGCAAAGAAAGATAAGTAAGTACGAATGTAAATACTAAGTATATTTTTAACAAATATTAATATAAGTTGTTATGCTACAAATAGAAGTATGATCTATGATCAATTATATTTAATGAAGTATAAAAAAATTTCAAGTCTATAATACTCCTCCCATGCTTTCGTCGAGTGGATTAATAGTGCTCACTATGCTCACCTTGGGAACCATATCCACCCCAAGTTTTGCAAGAATATAGAGCTCGAGTCTAGCATCTCCACCTTGGACCCTAATAGCTCGTTTGTTTAGTGACATAGTCTCAGAGGATGACTTCACATACTCCATCCCAGACTCGACCTTGAGCTTGATCCTACTAGAGTTTCTTTTTGGTTTGAAGAGAGGATCCAACAATAAGAAGGTTGTAAAGCCAGATCTCTCCAATATCGACACCCAATATCGACACGAGAATCTTTGTGCTAATGCGATCTCGACCTACGAAGCAAATATCCCACTTGATCTCATTGAGCGAGATATTTCTTTTTTCATTTTCATCCTTTGCTCAAACATGGAGGAGCTATAGGATGATGACACCCCTAATCTCCCACTACTGCAGTACACAAACATGGAGCCAAAAGTGACCGTTGTGGACCCTATCATTGGGGCCGGTAGAGAGCTCTCATCTGGCATTGGTACCCATCCAACCACCTAAAACCCAAAGTCGAGACCCACCCCTTGCTTCATTGACTACCATCATCATTGAAGGGGCGGAGTACTTACTACTGATGTAAGATGTCTTAGAGCTTCTGGAGTTGAGGGAAGAGGAGCTCTATAGTATTCTCATGCGGGATGCTAATGATGAGTTCTTGGAATTTGACATCCAAGATGCTCTTTCTCAGATCGACGAGGTGGGGCTATACAATGACAACATTTTAGATGACATCTTTGCCATCTCTGTCCATAAGCAAATTAAGGATATAGCTCCTCAATACGACATTGATGATGCATCGGATGATGGAAGACCAACCCCAAGAGCAGTCCTAGAGGCATCCATGTAGAAGTTGCTTTCATGAGGCAGATAAGGTAATTTTTTTTCCAATGCTTCCCAAATTTGATGTGTAGAGCCTATGTGCATGTACATCATGCACGTGTAATGGCATGCTAGTCAAGGGCTTGCAAGAAGTTTATCTGAAGGCACACGTGGGAAAGATTGCTTTCCTGATTGGTCCTGCATGTAGCCTATCATCTAAAGGCTCATGAGTAGGCCTGCTTTGCAAGTTTGCCCACATGATCCTTTAGATAGGCTACCTGCAAGCCCCTGATTGGTATGCCATCACACGTGCATGATGTACATGCCCATTAGGCCCTACACATCAAATTTGGGCTCAATATAATTTTAAAACAATGGCCTTCTATACATTGCATAAATATGTATGGTGGTGTGTGTAGAAAATTGTTTATCTTGATGAGTTTGCATCAAGACAAATTGGAAGATCTAGGGAATAGGGTAGGGTGCAAGACTCAACACTCAAGGAGTATATTGGCAAACTTATCAATGATCTCATTATTTTCCACAAGAGCTTCTCTCTCAGATTTGTAGAAAATTTTTAAGCTCAAGGCACTCACCAAGGGTGCTCCACTTAAAATGATCCCTATGACATCAAGTCTGGATAAAGTAGTACTTCTTCACCCGCTCCTCCTTTATCCGATGTTCTCGACACAAATAAAACGTAGATAAACTTGTCTTTAAATAGCATAAGACAATTTGTCTTATGCTATGCCGAGAACATCCGATGTTCTCGACTCGAGAAGTTTAAATCAAATTAAAGACATAACGTAGATAAAATTTATAGCCTTCAAAGATACAAATAAAACAATAAATTATATGAAGTCAAATTAAATGAGACTCATTTGTAACATAAGATCACAACAAAATTCTTTTGTATTAATCAAAATATACACCGAGGGTTTTCACAGATTTTAAGTGCATATATGCACGATGGGTGGGATGAGAGCTAATAATCCTAAGGCCAATGGCTAGAATGCTACATGCACCGGATGCATGTCTTTCTCAGTGATGGTGACGCTCTTTGCATGGACCGTCGTTGTGTGTATGGTGTCACCAAAGATGTCCACCACCATATAAGCCTCTGCAGCCTCTTGTAGTGTCTCCATGGCTTGTCACGTCCATTGCATAGGTAGTGGACATGTTGTTGCACGAGCCCAAAACCTTCCCTTGTACTACAAATCTTGCATAATCTCTTGAATGACACATTGGAAGAAGGACGTCTTTGGGAGAAGCAAGTCTGCAGACTTCTCGTACTTCCTGATCTACGGAGAGCCACTATGCTAGCCTCCACCTATGCTTGCAGTGTTGCTGAGGTGGTGGAGGGTGTCCACCAGGTGTATTCTTTGAGGGCCACACTCTCCTCATGGTTTTCTTCATGTGAGCCATGTGAATGGTGGTGAGAGAAAGGAAGAAGAGATGAGAAATGAGGATAAATGAGACTTATTATCATAATTATAGCCAAAAACTAAAAATTTTAAAATTTGGCAAAATACATGATTTTGTCAATTTGTAATTTTTAAAATTAGTTTTATCAATCAGATTTGGGTGAAATTTGATGGGTGCATAGATCATGGATGGCACATATTACAGATAAATTATCAGCCCCATATGAAGCTTATAAGGCATCTATCTGAAGGCTCACATGAGGAAGGCCTGCCTTTTCAAAAAAAAAGAAAGCTTCCTCACATGAGCATTCGAACAGGTTCCTTATAGGCTTAAGATGGGGCTAGTAATTTATATGCACTATGTATCATCCAAGATCTATGCACACATAAAATTTCAACCCATTCTGATCACTTCATACCATTCATCAAGGAAAAAAGTATTGTCCGTATAAATAAACACATGCACTTACTTGCACATACACATGTACATGCAAGCATGCTCATGCCTACATAATTCTTTTTTGTTATTACGAAGATGTGGGAATATACACTAACATTAAAAGGTAAAATTTAGAGAAAAAAAAAGAGAACTTCAAATTCCACGACTGATTCCAAATCCGGTACATTGCATTAAGTACAACTAGTTCAGTAGAATCAAACGATACAAAAAAAAACAAAAAAGCAATACAAGAGCATCAACACAACTACTTAGACCATGTCTAGGTTAAGGTTAAATGCATCACTATTGTTTTGTATCCTATTAATCGTAGATAGAGATCCGAGTTCTTGAGTGTGATATGCTTGGCATGGATGGCTAAACACTGGCCATCATGCATGAGATCCACCAAGTGAGTTTCATCCTCCTCATGTGAAGAGAAAGCAACACTTGGGATGAGCATTGCTCCATAACTAGGTCTCTAAATAAGAACTTGTAGCCCTTTTTTGCTTGCAAATTTTGTAATATTTATCGCACTAGCCTCAAGAAAGGCACCTTGGGGATAATCAACTTTGTACTCTTCTAGAACTTCCTAATTTCACCAAGAGAGCGGTAGTGTGCCTGGTCTCCATCATCTCTTCTTGTGTATTGGAGGAGTAGATTTGGTAGATGAAGCAACAACAGATTTCCCAGCTTCAGGAGCCTAATTCACATCATTGTTGATCTCCGTATGCTCACTAGATGTGGATGTCTTCCTCGTCTTACATATGAATAGCTTCATGAATTTCAACTCTTCCGTCGTGCACAAACTCACCATGCATGTAGAATGTTTATGTGGCTCTACTAGCTTTTAGTCTATATTCAATTGTCTCTTAGGCATCTGGACTAAGGCTATCATTGCTTCAAGTTTTGAAATATCCTACTTAGCATTAGGATATTCACCCATCCCTCTTTGTGTTGTTGGCCTTACTTGGGTATTTTGTGTCTCCCTTACCACCTCTTGTATTAATGAGTTTTTCTCATTGGGTCGAGTTGACCCTTTATCCATGATTCTATTATCCAATCCATCTTGGATGACAAGTACTAAGTCACCCGTACCCACTTGTTTAACCCATCTTCTTCCACCATGTTTAGAGGTTTAAAAGTTGAGAGATGAACATCTACCTTGTCTTGGTGCAGTTGTTAGGTTAGGGCTTGAGTTAAAGCATTTAATGGGGCAACAATACGTCCTAGTCTCTCTGCTTGATTTGTACAGATAATCCTTAGTTAAATGATCCACTCCTCCTTTAGTACATGTGAGTACGTCTTTTAGTACATGTTAGTACTATGATGAGCAACCATTTTGCTATTTTGTCGAAGAAACCATTTTAAGTGGGCATTCCACAATTTGATGAGGCAATGGAAGAGGGTCTCCAAATTGTTATATTCTTCTCGTGTCCCTTCCATTAGTCTAAGGTCTCAAATATAGGCACATGTGTAGTTCCTTGTTTGCAAAGCATAAAAGTCAGGCAAAATAGTCATTGTTAAGTTCAAACTTGCAATCCTATTCACGCTTTCTTTGAGTGGCTCATCCATCTAGTTGATTAGTGTAATCTTTGGTAGGGGTGGTTGTCATTTTTAAGACTGGTGGAGGTACGAGTACGTCAGCAAAGTAGGTACCCTATACATGCAACATGTATAGTTTATCCTTATGTCTATACAAGTCTTATTGCCACATTATTTTATATATGGCTGGTGCAGGTAAAGCTAAGGTAGGACTCAAGGTAGGACTCACTGGCAATTCTATAGATAGGAGTAACATAAAAGTGCCGTGATTCCCTAAGCATTTGTAATTTGCCTAATAGAGCAATGGTTTAGGCCTTAAATGAGGGAATTCTATGCTCGTATGATTTTGTCTACATATTAAACACCAAATAAGCTCTCTTATTAGATACAGATGAACATTATTTGTTATGACCCATGTTATTTGAATGATAATCATGGTCATTTAAATTTATATTTTTTTTATGATGCCTATTTCTCATGAACAGATTGATTGATGTGATGTCAATTGATTGTTACTACTGACGTGGTTTATGTTTATGAGTTTAGGTGATGAGGTGTGCAAGGGTACCGATTTAGGTGTCGCACAGATGGTGGATTGAGTCGTGGCGTGTGGACCGATCTCACAATATTTTGTGGCTGTATTATGGCATTTGATATTATTTTGACATCAGTGTGATGTGTGTGTGTGCACGCGTCAATTTATTGTACAGTGTGCATACGAGCATTAGTTGATTTATTTTGTAATGTGCATATGTGCACAAGTTAGATTATTGAATTAGAAAAATTGTGCAAACCTTAGAAGGTTTGAAGACAAAGGTTAATTGAGGACAAAGGCTAATTAAATGGCAAAGTCCAAATATGGATGTGTACTTTATTTTTGGCTGAAAGCCTACTTTTTGGAATATATAAAAATACCCACACGAGAAGAAGCCACTCACGTTGGGGGGGGAAGATTGCACCCAGTCTTGTGTTGCCTTTTTGTTGATGGTGATGTATTTCTTTCTCTTGCTCTATGTTTTGATATGTGCTTTAATTTTCAATTTAATTCAAGTAGTTGTTTTGATATTTGATATAATTTTTATGAGTCTTTTGATTATGTTCTTCAAGAAAGTTAAAGGTCCGGTTATATTTTAAGTCCTCTAGAAAAATATTATTTATCCCCTCTTGAGTAATTTGGGGATGCCTAGATTACTCTTGCGTCATGCCGGCTAGGTTAATATCATGGGTAATACCACTATAAATATTAGTACGTGCGTTATATGACGTTTGTTTGAGGCGACGAGAATTCAATTCAGCCATTGAACAACGTCTTTGTTCAGCTTCAACCAAGATCAAATTGCGGGAGAAAAACAAGATAAGTACTTATTTTTGCTTTATTCATTTACATCAAATAAAGTAAAATTTTATTTATCTACATCATTTGCACAAGCACTATGGCAGATTTGCCTATCTCGCCATCAATTCAAGAGCAACTCCTTTCTTTACAACATCAAATTGTAGAAGAAAGAGAGAAGCGTATTGAATTGGAAAGACAGATCACGAGTCGTAGACGCAAGCGTGACTCTTCGCTATCTTTTGATGACAAAGATGACACTATTCAAAGGGCTATAAATGCTACATTGCAAGCACAAAGGTCACAAAAAGAATCCAAGATTAGTCGGAAAGCTTTCACATTTCAAAATTATGATGGAAAGAAGGATGCTAGGGTCATTTTAGCTTGGCTTAGTCAACTAGATGACTATTTTTCTGGAGAAAAATTTTCAGAGAGTGATAAGATTAAATGTGCAGTCAATCATTTGGTAGACAATGCAGCTTTATGGTGGAGTGTAATAAAGCAAGGTCGTGACAAGCCAGATTATTGGAAAAGATTTCAACGGCTGGTTGAAAAGCACTTTTTACCCTCACAATTCAAGTCCAAAGTTAGGCACCAATGGGACACTTTGCATCAATTGGAAAAGGAAACTATGTCACAGTATGTAGAAAAGTTTTGGAATACTTTATTACAGGTGCAGGTTGTGGATAGAGTCAGCGAGAAGGACCAAAAAAGGAAGTTCATATCGGGTCTTAGATCTACCATTAGGGCCGATGTGAACATGTTTCGACCTCATTCACTATCTTCCGCAATATCTTTGGCAACTAATTCAGAACGTAAAAATGGTTTTCCTAAAGAGATTAAAGCACATGAGGGTACTTCTTCTAAACCATTTACTAAATCTTTTTATGCTTCAAAGAGGATGTATAAATCAGGTTATGAGACAAAGGCAAGGACGAGGCTAAAGGCAACATGAGTACCAATAAGAAAGTCAATGGTGGCAAACCGAAGACATCTCCTATCAAATGTTTCAAGTGCCACAAAGAAGGTCACATAGCACCGAATTGTCCGGAGCGTACCAAGAATTCGACACCAGCAGGCAGCAACTCGAGTCAACATGATTGAAGAAGACGACAATGAAGAAGAATCATTCAAGCAAGAGGGTAATTCCGATCCAGATTACTCAGAACAAGAAGGTAAACCTCATGTTCATTCTTTGCTTAAAATAAAAGGAACGATAAATGGACATGAAGTTCTTATTTTGCATGATGATGGTAGTACACATGATTTCATTTCTGAAAAGGTACTTAGAGCATTAAATCTTCATTCTTTACCCACGCACTATAAAGTCAAAGCAGCATTTACTGGAACAAAGTATAATTGCATGCAAGAGGTGAAAAGTTTGGATTTATACATCAAGTCTTTAACAGAAAAGAGGGATTTCTTAGTTGCACCTTTACAAGGGGTAGATATAATTTTGGGTATGCCTTGGAGACACAAATACAATCCTATTATAGACTATGACACTCATAGCATTTCTCTAAGGAAGGACAATGAAAATATTATCCTCCAAAGGAGAAATGAGTCCTTTGTTGAGTCACACTCAAGCAAAGAGAGCTCTAAGAAAAAGAGACAAGACTTATATGGTATGGGTTAACCAGCTTGATGCTGAGTCTGACACATCCAAAAGTCCAAAGTTTGATCTTTTTATCTCCAAATTTAGTGACTGTTTCATGGAAGATCTACCTCCAGGATTACCTAAGTCTAGGCCTGAGGATCATAGTATTGACTTATTGCCTGGAAATTCTCTACCTTGTAAAGCTCCCTATAGAGTCAACAATTTAAAGCAAAAAGAAATCTAAAGCCAAATAGAAGACTTGCTAGAGAGAGGCCTTATTCGACCTAGTAGTTCACCTTTTGGAGCTCCAGTACTTCTTGTTAAGAAGAAGAACGGAACTTACCGAATGTGTGTAGACTACCGTGCATTGAATAAGATTACTATTAAGAACAGATATCCTATTCCTAGGGTAGATGATCTTCTTGACAAGCTTAGAGGATCAAAGGTCTTTAGCAAGATTGACCTAAAGTCTGGGTATCATCAAGTTCGTATGACTCAATCTGACATTTTCAAGACAGCTTTTAGAACCCAAACTGGTCACTATGAGTTTTTGGTTATGCCATTTGGTTTGACCAATGCTCCAGCTACTTTCAGCCGTATGATGAATCGCATATTCCTTAAGTTTCAAAGTTTTGTTATAGTGTTCTTTGATGACATTCTTGTTTTCAGCAAGGATCGACAAGAGCATCAACAACACTTGGAACAAGTGTTCAACCTTTTGAGAGAGAATGAATTGTATGTCAATCCTGAAAAGAGTTCTTTCTTTCAAGAAGAGATTGAATACTTAGGTCATATAGTATCGGCTGAAGGGATTCGTGTAGATCCTAAGAAAATTTAGTGTATTGCTTCTTGGCCTACGCCTAGAAACATACATGATCTTAGATCTTTTCTTGGCCTATGTAGTTATTATAGGAAGTTTGTCAAGAATTTTGCTTGTATTGCTCATCCTTTGACTGAACTCCTTAAGAAAGCTACAAATTTCAATTGGACTGAAAAGCAAGATAAATCTTTTGCAACACTCAAGAATGCTTTAACACAAGCACCAGTTCTAACACTACCTGATTTTCAAAGACCATTCTTTATAGTAGTGACTGATGCTAGTGGCAAAGGATTTGGAGCTGTTCTTATGCAAGACAACTATTCTATTGCTTATCAAAGTAGAAAGCTTAAGCCTGCAAAGCAAAATTATAGCACATATGACAAGGAATTAGCAGCAGTAGTGCATGCTTTGAAAATCTGGAAGCATTACCTAATGGGCTCTGAATTTCTCATAAAGACAGATCAACAAAGCATTAGGCATTTGCTTACGCAACCTCTTATTTCAGATAGGCATATCAAATGGACATCTTTCATTCAAAGTTTCCAACCTATGATTCAATACCAACCTGGAAAAGAAAATGTTGTTGCCGATGCTTTGAGTCGAAGACCAAATATCAACAACATTTCCATTATTGAAAGTGAACCATTTGTACTTATGAAAGAAACTTATGAAGTTCATCCAGATTTTTCTGAAATATGGATCAAATTGCGTGAAAACAATTGGACACCTCACGGAAGTTATTCTCATAATGATGGCTATCTTTTCTTTGAGAAAAGATTGTGTGTTACTCAACCTTATAGACAACTTGTCTTGGAAGAGATGCACCAACCACCATTTGTGGGACATAGAGGAGTTTCCGCAACACTTCAAGTAGTTTCTCGAGAATTCTATTGGCCTCGTTTGAAGAATGATGTAGCTAAATTTGTAGCTAAATGTAACATTTGCCAAACAATTAAAAGCTACAAAGGCAAAGCTTTGGGATTGCTTATGCCTCTACCTATTCCTGATAGACCATGGGAACAAGTGTCTATGGACTTCATTACTGGCTTTCCTACTACTTCCAGTCACCATGACATGATTTGGACAATAGTGGACAGATTTAGTAAGCAAGCCTATTTCATTCCATGTAAAAAGACACTAACTTCTCAGCAAGCCGCGAACATATTTGTTAAGCAAATTTTTGTTCATCATGGACTACCCAAAGTGATAGTTTCTGATAGAGATTCTAAATTTTGTAGTCACTTTTGGGTTGCTCTTTTCTCAAACTTAGGCACTAAGTTAGATTTTTCCACGGCTTTCCATCCGAAATCGAATGGACAAACCGAAGTTACAAATAGCACTATCTTAGATATGCTTAGAGCCTATGTTTCCCAGCAACCTAGTGCATGGGATAAGTACATACACCTACTCCAATTTGCTTATAATAATACTCCTCATAGTGCTACTGGTCAAGCACCATTTGAGATTATCTATGGAAGAGCTTTGCCTATTCCGGCTACTAGACTCTCTCATAAGATTGAAGCTGCCGACCAATATGTTAGAGACTTTGATCGCATTTTATCTGAAGTGCGTGATTGTATTGCAAGAACTCAAGAGAAGTATACATCTCAAGCAAATGGGAAGCATAAAGATTTTTCATTTCAAGAAGGTGATTATGTACTTTTGAGAATTGAAAAACATCGATTAAAGAGTGTGAAAAAATTCCCTGCAGTGAAGCTAGCGCCTAGATATTATGGGCCATTTAAAATCCTTCAAAAGATTAATATTATGGCCTATAGACTAGAGCTTCCATCTAATTGGAATATCCACAATTCTTTTCATATCCATCTCTTGAAACCTTTTCGAGGAACACTTCCTACTCACCCAACATATGAGGAACCACCTCTTATTGAAGGAGAGGAAGAAGTACTAGTTCCTGATGCTATCATTGACCAAGAGATAACAACACGAATAGGTAATCAATACTTCAAGTATCTTTTGACTTTTAAGAATCATCCACAAGAAGATGCTAAATGGATGCCTGAGAAATTTTTTCGAGTTTACCCTGAAATTCTTCATTCTTTTCAAACCCAGCAAATCCGCAATTGAGGACAATTGCAAACTCAAGCAAGAGGGATGTCATGAGAATATATTTTAAGTCCTCTAGAAAAATATTATTTATCCCCTCTTGAGTAATTTGGGGACGCCTAGATTACTCTTGCGTCATGCCGGCTAGGTTAATATCGTGGGTGATACCACTATAAATATTAATACGTGTAGTATATGACATATGTTTGAGGCCACCTATGATTATTTCAGTTAGGTTTGTATGGCAGGGTGATTCCTGGGGTACTTACGCCTGGTAGTCATGAGTTGATGATGATTTGTGCCTGTTTAATATTTGTGGGATTAATTTAATAATTAATTGGGCTTATATTTTCAGGTGATGAAGACTACGGGAATTGAAGAGTTTACTTTGGAAGAAATGTCTTGGTTCATCACATTTCATTTTTGGCAAGCATAGTAGCTTGCAACCTTAGCAAATGATTTTTCCATTTTGAACTTTAGGAAAGATACATTTATTTATGTGGAATTTATTAAAGCCTATGGCTTTACCCTAGTCCCAATATTTGATACTCTATTTTTGTTAAAGAACAGTGCCGTGCTCTCTAAAAAGCACATCTTGTATATTTTGGGGGCTATGGTCTAATTTTGGTGAAAAAGAAAGCTAATAAAGAAATACTCTTGTGTGGGGAGAGGCCACGCACAAGAGGGGGGAAGATTGCACCCAATATGGTCTATTAAGCTAAGTATTTTTAATTTTGTTAAGTGTTTTAAATTTCAATTGATTTGATTTAGTTGAAGCTTGCAAAGCAATGGTTTTTATGGTTGAATTAATTCTAACCTAAATTTAGAGAAGAGGTGGTATATTTATAGATATGGTCTCTTTTTTTTTTACTAAGCTTATATCAAAGCTTTATACTAAGCTTTATCTCATAAAGCTTTTAATATTAAATTTATCAGGCTTATTAAAAAGCTAATGAAAACTTTACTATTAAAGCTTGATAAATGAGACCAACCAAAATTTTTACAAAAGAAAAATATTTTTTGACTATTCCCATCATATTTTATGGAACAGAATCTCATGTGCATATAGTTAGTTTGGGATTTCTTCTACATATTTTTTTAGAATAAATTTACCTCAAGAGAAATTTTGAGACTTTAGTCAAATTCTTGTGAATAATGTTGTTTTCTAAATCCTCATGAAGTACGAATAATATAAACAGCTTGTTAGTGAAGATATCATTAAAATGTTTTAACCTATGGTTAGTTTTCTAATTTTAAAGAGTACATGGATTATTTCTTGAAAAAAAAATTATGCATTTGTGTATTGAGCTAACTTGGCAGGACTCACATCTAGTTCGACGTTCCATATGAGATAAGAAATCCTATCTTTTCTCTTGTTTTTAATTTTTCCTATTCCTTTTAATTGTCAAGAAATGGGTGAATATCTGCACCATCGTACTATTTAGGAATAGCTTGACACCAAAGAGGTTAACGCACTCGACACATTAACCAAAGGTGGAGGTATGTGTTAAAAATTATTTATTGTATACAATTTCTTGTTTGCTTTTGTATCTATTTTCTGAATATTCTTTTCTTCTAGACCTAGTTAGAAAACTTTAGCTCCTGAAAAGAATTTTAGATACCGTGACCTAACTAGAAAGATCAAGACAAGATTAGCAAAAGTTATCTTCAAGATCTAGTTGCCCAAATTCAAGTTAAAAAAATGACTGCTAGATATTTCATAGAAGATTAAGACCAATTTGAAGATTCAAGAACCAAGCAAGTTTCTCCAGTCTTTGATTCAAGTTATCAATTACTTCACCATCGAATTTAGTGATGATGAGAAAGTAAAGAAATAGCTCTCAAGTGACTAGAAACCTTTCTTCTCTCAATTGCACGCAGCGTTGGTGATTTCTTTTCTTCTCTCAATTGCACGCAGCGTTGGTGATTTCTTTTCTTCTCTCAATTGCACGCAGCATGGTTCTCTACAGCCATGAAGAAGCTTTTTTAAAAGCTTACCTACTAAGCTTAAAAGCTCTAAAGCTTATTATTATTGTAAGCTTAAAAGGCTTATAAGTATTATAAGAGTTTAAAGCTTATGTTTACCATAAGCTAAAAATCTTATGTTTATTTAAGCTTCAAATTCCGTCTTCTTTGCTCACATTCAGCTTGATCATAAGTGAGCATGTTTGAACTGCACTACTCTCTTAGCTTGGCTATTCCTTAGCCTTAAATTGTGGAAAAGAAAAATGGCATTCCCAAGGAAGTAATGACACCCCAAATCTAGACATCAAAGCCTAAAACCCTTCCAAAAACCCCTCAATGGCAATAACATAGCTATTGACACCAAGATTGATGATTCATAAATGAGCTAATAAAGAGGATTTAAAGAAGTGTTACATGTGCAACGAGATTGGACATATCGCATCGAATTGTCCATGAAAGTCAAAGTATATTTCACTTGGCATAAACATGATCGTCGATGATGATGAAGAAGAATACCCCTACTATGATGAGTATTCCGATTCCTAAGGTAACATACTCATTTCATTTTATTATTTTTACTAGCTAGAATGTGTATATTGTAGGACATTGATCTCCTTTTCTCACAGTAAGCAAACACGCAATTGAGGTCAGTTGCTTATCTAGGCAAGAGGGATGCTATATAATATCCACCCTTTAGTTGAACGGGGACACCCAGACGCTAGTGTGCCATGCTAGTGAATTGGTATTGTGGGTGACCCTGCATTAAATACTGGTTACCTAGTGTTATTGGTATAGCTTGAGACCATGCTTGACAGGTGTAAGTCGTTAAAGTGTAACAAGTAGTGCCATGCTTGACGACTGTGTGTGGTCGAAGCAAAACAAGTGGACTACACTAGACAACTGCATACGGTCGAAGCATAACAACTGATTTATGCAAATGATGTGCCATGCTAAATAAGATGTAACAAGTGGTATTGCAAGTTATGCTAGATGATGTGTAAAATGATACTCTCATCAAAGTGTAACAAGTGGTGAGTGTATGTTGTGTTTGTGTGCCTATCAACATTTCATATTGGGATTATGGAGATAGCAATTAATTGGAATAACTCATTAGGGGGCATTTGAACATAAAAAGGGTCCTGTAAGAATCCCTAATTTTAAGGAATTAAAACTAATTTTATTGAGGCTTACAGAGACAAACCTCATAATGACGCCTACTTTTAGCCCTAAAAGTAGGGGATCTCTCTAGTTTTTCCTCTCTAGGATTTTCACTCTAGGATTCTCTTTCTAGCCACTAAAACTCTCGAAACATCATCAATCTCGTCCATATAGGGGTCCCAAAAATATTTTTTATTACAATTCAAAATAATTGTCTCAAAATAACTTTCATTGCATTTCTGAAGTTCCCTCTAAATTTCATATCAACAGTCATTAAAAGATAATCTCGTTCACATTTAATGCACTTTCATTACGTTTCTGAAGTTCCCTCTAAATTTCATATCAATAGTCATTAAAAGATAATCTCATTTAATACACTTTCATTGCGTTTTTGAAGTTTCCACATATTCTAAATCAAGTCATTAAAAGACAAGGAAAGCTTATGTTTTTTTATTTTTTTCACTTTTAAATGCATAAAAAATAAAAAGTTTAATTTAAATTTAAATTTTTGGTGGATAGGCTAGCAATTTAAAATTTATATTTTATAGGAAACCCACCTAAAAACCGTTTTCTTCATTGATTACTATCACATCTCCTCTCTGTTCAACTCAACAACTAAAAGATTCTCTCTCTCTCTCTCTCTCTCTCTCTCTCTCTCTCTCTCTCTCTCTCCCCCCCCCCAAACCCTTCTCTCATTGTAGTAGGTCTCTCTTTCAAGCTTCTCTTTGGGATCCAAGCTATCTATCATCTTCCATTGTGTCTACCATAGCACTCACAGAAATAACAAACACCTCAAATTCATCACAAGTGAGGAAGGTAGACTTGCATATTCGCATCTTGAATGAATATGCATGAATGAATATGCATCTATCAGAAAAGAACATCTAAACGCACAGGAGAAGCAAGAAAGAAGACAACAGGGTCATCGTAATGTGGATCTTTGGGTTGATGGGTATTTATATCCTAATGATCCTTCTTCAAATTTCTCTTCACCTTTCGCAAACCCATCCTCATTCATTCATTCTATTGGAGAGGGTGAGAATGGGCTCCTTGGATATTGCAAACACTTAAGTATATGTGATGCATGGAAGGTTCAATTTCTAAACTCACTTCATAGCTTGCAAGTCACTTTGAGTAGTGTGCAACAAGCTCTCGAAATTGCACATAATAATATTTTACAGCTACAAAGAGAGGGCAAAGAGAAAGAGGACCACATTCTCAAGTTACAGGATGCAAAGAATTCATGCAAGGTTTGTTTGATTTTTGGTTATAAGTTATTCTTATTAGAGTGTATCTATTGTTTGATTTTTTCCATTAACTGTTAATTCAGTATATAATATTGCTGCTATAAGTAATCTTTGTTAGTTCATTACAGGACCTTTCTTAAAGATGCGTGTGGTGAATGGTCCTCAAGATATTGCAGATATGTTACGTAGCTGCGTGAGAAAACATGACATTCTTTCAATAGTTCGAGATCCACGCTATAAGAAGGTACGACAGATACTTGCAAATGAGATAATGAAAGATATAACTAACATTTTAGGATTGAGGAAGTCCAGAATGCATGCGATGAAGTGGGTATAAGCACAAAAGGATACCAGGCTCTCCATCAATTACTGTAAGATACACTTTGCAAACAAGGCATCACACGAAATATTTTTCCTACCCCAAGAAGATTAAGATTAGCGAAGAGGATATGCAATGAAGATTTGCAACATAAGATTGGAGAGTACCACTGCGTCAATGATGTGCTGACCATCAGAGCTTGGGGAAAAAAGTGAGGCAACAACGAGTTCAACAATATATTTGTTGATCTACAACGTCTTCAGAAAGTTATGATCTTATTCTATGGATTACCTAATTGTAAGTAACTTTTATCTCTTGCAAAGTAGTTGAAAAAGTCTATGAAAAATCAAAGCTTATTTAATTTTGTTTGTCATACAAGGTGACAAGGTTAGCTTTGTCTTGAAAATGGACGAGTGTCAGATTGTGAAAGGAAAGAGGATAGAGCAAATGAGTATGAATTAGGCTATGGCATATGCAAAAAGTTCAAAGTTATCATCTTTTCTCAGTGAAGACACATTTGAGGGGAATACTGAGATCAACCAAACTCCTGTGAGTGATGATAGGGAGAGGATTTGCAAGCTAGACCTTCCCTCATATAGTGTCCAATCTGAGAAAGAGATCTGAGAAAGAGATATGGTGGCTTGGGGCATTTGAAGTACCAAAGGAGACATATGAAGTTCTTACTTGGATGTTTGATAGGATACCCTGATTATCATTGTCATCAAAGCATAGATGCAGGGAGAAATACTTGAGGTAGAGGGCAAGGGCACTTATACAGTAGATTGGCATTTGGGGGGGTGACCTGAAGACAATAAAGTGCTTGCTTGGGTGTCCAGAAGGTGCCAACACCCGAAATCCATGTCCATGGTGCATGAGAATGGTGAGGGAAAACAAACAAAAGTCGGGAAAGCAGAGGATGCTTGAGAATCAAGATATTGAGCATGACCCCATGGACGATGTTGCTGGCAACTGGGTTGGAGGTGTCTTGTCTGCCAACATGCTAGCTGTGCCAAACAGGCATTTGAGAGACCCAGAATGGAATCCTATAATTCCATTTGACATGAAGAATGTCCACTTCTGTACACCGCATACATTCATGCGTGTGTTTGACCATTTGCTCGAGTGTCACATAGATTATGCATTTACCATGCAAGGCAAAGAACGACAAGAAGAAGCTCTTCATAAAGTAGAGCAACTACTCAACTCAATTGGGTGCCATGGTGGCAATGTGCAGATTACTGTTAACAAAAAGACCTGTGGCATGAATCATGAGGTTGCACAACAAGTGTCCATAAGTGGAAATAAAGCAAGACGTTTTTTGGAGAAGCTAGAAAATTCCAAGGGCTCAACCAAGCCTTGGAACTTGTGGAAGGATTTATGCAAATGTATAACATTTGACTGCACCAATTCAAGCCTTGTAATTCTACGTGAGAAGGTTTGGTCATACTTCAATAAGATGGTGAAACTTTTGACCAAAATCAGGACAACCCACAAAGGAGCAATAAAAATTTCAAGACGAGCTTTCTAATTTTATGAAGTCCATGGTTGATACATGGGGTGAAACCAACATTACGCACTACATGGTAAACACATTTGCTCCTTCCTACTGGATATTAAGAAACGAGTATGAATAACTACTCTCTTAATTTTTTTGTAACACATTCTTTATGCTCATGGTGCATACTTCATGAATGAGTATGGTTCTCTAGACGTGTGGAGCACACAAGAAATGGAGAAATCTCACTATCAAGCTAGAGGAGTATATTTTAAAAACACCCGGCATGGAGGAGGGAAGACTCGTACAAAATTACCTCAAGGAGATGTTTAACTGGTTTTATAGATACACTTTTGGGTGAAAATTATCCATGGAAAGGGCACGTATGAGTAATCTAGCAAGGGCAGCACGAAATAATGCCAAACAGAGAAGATCACTAAATAAGGGGAAAGCAATGTCGCAGGAATGCACCTATCGCACCGTGGACGGTATGGCCGTGGAAAAAGCTGACTCGCACCGTGGATGCACTGTGGACGGTATATGGAAAGAGAAAATTTCGAGCGCAGAGAAAAGCAGAAAAAAAACTCGCACCATCTTTATATAGGTCAAATAATAGGGCTGACGTCACATGATTGAGGATCGAACGCCACGTGTTGAAGGGCTTACGTCATCGTCAATTCACAAATTGCCACGTGTAGGGCTAACGTAGTCAACGCATGATTGTGTTTTGCTCTATAAAAAGGAGGAATATTTTCTTTTCCACGATTTTTTTCATGATTTTTTCCAATTGCGTTTCTCCACACTTTGCTCATGTAGCTCGCTAAATCCATCCATCCCAGCCCTTGTTTCAAGCGCTGTAAGTTTTTCTCTCTCTCCCCTTTTCTTTCGCTGATTTCGTTCATGGTGCGATATGGCAGTTCTCCATGTTTTTGAATCGACATATCGCTCCGTTGGACGGTTGGGTGAATTTTATTGATAAGTTCTCTCTTCCCCTTTTCTTTCACTGATTTTGTTCACGGTGCGATATGGCTATTCTCCATGTGAAATCGAATCGACATATTGCTCTGTGGACGATTGGGTGAATTTTATTGATAAGAGATTTCGTTCATGGTGCGATATATCTATTCTCCATGTTTTCGAATTGAAATATCGCTCCGTGGGACGGTTCTGAAGTTCTGAAAATTTTATTGATAAGTTCTTGTTTCGTTCACCGTGCGAAAAGAACGTCGGTCCACATTTGGATTCCCCTTATCGTGAGCGGTGAATGGTGGTCGTGTGACTTAGCTAATTACTCTACCTTCTCTTTTCTAGTGCTGTAATGGCGCACACAAAACAGACCGTTAGGAGAGTTTCAGTGCCAGAGCCAGATCCAGCACCCGATCCATCGCCGAATCGAGTTCCGGGTTCTAGATATTCCAAAGAAAATTCCAAAGAACGTCTTAAGTGAACCTATGCTTCTTGATGTCAAACCCAGCACCAGCAGGAACATTTCAAAGGCCAGGGTCACTTTGTAGAGGCAAAGAAAAATGTTTGCGGAGATAAGGAAGGCACAGGCGGCTGTCAATCTCCTCATCCCCAAAGCTCCTTTCTTGAGGATTTCAGATCCATAAGCTACGGAATAAAGTGGAAAGGTTACTTTAAATGGTAGAGTAGCGCCCTCACATGTCTTCACCCAAGAGTCATGCGAGGACTTCCTTATAGACTTATTAAATGATAGTAACGTTTGTGCTGCCCATGCCAGGAGGGTCACACTAATGGACAAGGACATGACATTAGTAAGCAGAGTTAGGTATAGGTATGAAAAGTTCATGCGACCTCTACCATTTAGGGATAGAAGGCAGCAGAAATCCTCTCCATTCCTCCTGCTTTGAAGAGGAACACGACTTCTGACAAGGTGGTTATGAAGAGGTGACAACAGTAGGTCCACAAGGGCTTAAGAGGATTGTGAAGGGGGCGGATCTGAAGGGAAAGGGGACATTATTAGAAGAGAATGTTGATAGGGATGATTTGGCAGAAAAAGTTGGAGGGAGAGAATAAGGACAGACTTAAGGCGGTGCCTGGTCAGATTATATTAGTAAGCAAAGTTAGGTATAGGTATGATAAGTTCATGCGACCTCTACCATTTAGGGATAGGAAGGCAGCAGAAATCCTCTCCATTCCTTCTGCTTTGAAGAGGAACACGGCTTCTAACAAGGTGGTTATTGAAGAGGTGACAACACTAGGTCCACAAGGGCTTAAGAGGCTTGTGAAGGGGGCGGATCTGAAGGGAAAGGGGACATTATTAGAAGAGAATGTTGATAGGGATGATTTGGCAGAAAACCTTCTAAAGTTGGAGGGAGAGAATAACCATAGACTTAAGGCGGTGCCTGGTCAGATTATATGCAATGTCTTGTACCAGCACCGAGCAGGAGAAGTACCTCCATATCGCTCCAACGAATGTTTATATGCTCGTTGAAAAGAATAGAGAGATCAATGACAGTATTATGCTTACTTGTTTAAGGTGTGTGCTTTTGAATGCTTTCTTATTTTGATTTCTTTTTCCCTTTCCTAATGTTTTTAATTCAATCTGCAGGGTACTGTTGAAAGAGATTTTGCCAGACCAGGAAAAGTAAGTATATATTTGTGATCCTTTGGTATCAACTATCCTCGAGGTCTCGAAGAGGACCTTGCTCCTTATTTCCAGGGAGTTAGTCCGGGTACCTACTTTGTTGTGCTGCCATATATAGAGAAGTATGTATTTTCTTTGGATTTCAAGTTGTTGATGGAATTTAAGTTATTAGTTGCCTGTGTTAGGTTTCTTATATTTTCATCTATCAGTTTGTCTACATCTTCAAGGTCTTTCTTGAAGCTTTCAGATATCTGGATAGGTTGATCATATGTATCCCCAACAGAGGAATAGGAGTCATCATCATCAGAAGAAACATCTAAAATAGCTGGCCTAGAAACCTTGCTAGGAACAGTCTTCTCATTAGAAGAATTTGCATCAGAAGAATTTAAAATCCCCATTAATTGAGCGATATACCATCAACATCCCAATCGGGATCTACCAAGGTCTTTGGCTCTAGTCGTTTTCGAATCTTCCTATTGTTCACCTTGAATTGTGCTCTCTATCCTCACCTCCCACGATATTGAGGTACTCTCTAATATTTAGGAGGCTCCAATGTCTACTTGCACCTACAACTTCCACTGCACCATTGGGCAACCGAACGCATATGTCGAGAGGCAAAACAACTTGTTCATCTGCCTGCATTAGGACCCAACAACTATTCTTTTTCATCCACCGCTCATAATAGAAGCGTATGTGTAGTGTGGCTGAGCTTTGAGATACCGAAATGAGACACTAGATTCTACTATATTGCACTTGAATGTGTCATCTTTATGTATCCCTTCTACAGTCCTCCACTGGTCTCCAAGCAAAGCTACCATGTCATCACCTAATACCTTCTTGCACACAAACATGGTAGGTGTTTGTGAGAAACAAAATTGATTGAACATCTTGGCAAAAAGATGTATTGGGCATACCCAACTAAGACTCAAAGAGATCGAGAGGGCTTTGCAAACTTCAAAGACCCTTGTATATCACAAAGCATCTTTGATTTCATGACCATTACAGTCCAAGCATCTAGAATTGGCTATTCTATAGAAGATAGGGGTGGAGATGTGATTATCTGTAGCTTACCAAACCCACCGTCCTGCTTTGGCACCAAATAGGAGTGCCGATAAAAGAAGACCTTTTCCTTAAGAAGTTCTGCACTTGTTTTACAAGAAAACATTGCCTGACCAATGTCTGCATCATGCAATGCTTGAAATGTTTTGGTAAGGCTTTCCAATGGCTGCTCCTCTACCATGTTTGAAGGAAAAATATCTACAAACAAGAAATAAGTTGACTTAGATTGAAACATCTCTGTCAGAAAATCTCACATGCCCCTTTCTACCTGCAATACTTACAATTGTATGGAAATCGAGTTTGTTGGCAAAGATGGATATCTTGTGCTGTGTAAACATGTTGTACCGTGGCCACTAGTTTTTCATTGCTTGCCTTCTTGAAGCCTTGTAAATGAAGCCTTGTAAACGACCTTTCCAATGGTGCTCCAGTACATTTTGCCGTCGAACTCGGTGAGGCCCGATTGCAGAGCAGGCTGTAGATAAACCCAAGCGCTCTTTTGAAATGCCTCTCCCACCCAAGCACCATCATCGTCCTTCGTGTTGTGCAAGGATATCTCCTCAATCTCGTCTTTTGGTCTTCTTGGTGTGGTCATATCTTCTTGGAAGCTAGAGTAGAAAGGTTAGGTTTAGAGTAAAAAGGAAAGAGATGTGCAGACTAGGGTTTTACGGGAGCCTTGAAGATGAAAAAGATGGAGCTCCGAGAAGGGAGAGAGATTAAGATGGAGGAGAAAGTTTAGGGTTTCGGGCTTTGATGGTTTCATTAGGGTTGGGCAAATGAGATAGAGATGGAAGAGAAAGGGAGGAAAAGTTTAATTTGGACGTTCAAGAGGGAAAGCGGACTTGAAAATGAAATTTTTGATTACAATGAAATTTGAGATGGGTTTTTGGGGGGAAATGTGAGTTTTGGGGGGGTCTCAAAAATTTTAAAATTTTAAGGATTTTTTGAGCCACGAAAATGGTGGGACCATACCTATCCTAAACCCCCTACTTTTGGGATCATACCTACCCTAAACCCCCTACTTTTTTAAAGGGACAAGTGTAATTATTAGTACTGAAAGCCTAGTCCCCCTCCCTATAGCCTAGTCTCCCTCCCTATATATTCAAAGGAGACCAAATGTGCACAATCCTCTATTCCTATTGGTCCGTTGCTAATTACTTTCATAAAGGCCCAAAATATATCGAAATTCTCCCTAATGTAATGTGTTTACGTTTGTGAGATAGGTGATGAGCAGTGTGTGTGTCGCATGTGGGGGATCTTGTCAATATCATCTCGGATTATTATTATTTCGTATTAATTTGTTGGCCATGTGCCAAATGATTGTACATATTAGTTATGCACGCTTGTACATGGCATTGCTATATTATTAGCACATATGTTAGAAGAGTTTTAGTTATTTTTACACTTAGTGTATGAACAAGCTGTAGTGCTTGAGTTATATTTGTAAAAGTGGAGCTCCTTGGGTTATATTTTGAATACAATTCTCAAAATACTCATATCGTGAAAGTTGGAGCTGCATGCATGAGAGGGGAGATTGCACCTAATAGTGTGTTGATATGGTGATGTTAACTCTATCTCATGTTTTATTTTATGCTCGATCTTGTCAATTCGATTCAAGTATATGGTTTATTCCTTGATGTATAAGTGAGTTTGATTAATTCTTCAAGAAGTACATGAGGTTCTGTGACACGCCACGCGTGTCGCACGTCGACCACCCACCCTCATATGATCACATGCAATCACACGCCTTCCCAACCTACTCTAGAAACATCCTATCGGGATATTTTAGTTACTAATCAATAGGAGGGATTAAACCGTAGACATAACATTTTTAATAAAAGCTTTTATAAACCTTAAAAACTACAAGCACATATAAATTGTCATGTTCTCTCCCATACCAAAAGTAGGCGAACCCTAAAATGCCCTGTCCCTGCAAACTCACAAGTAGCACATATCAATGTAATTAATTAACATTCTCTTTATGTGCACGACTACTTGTTGAGTTTTCTTGTGGTGACTCCCTCAATCTATTGCACATGCACACTCTATTGTTTACCAATTTGATTTGTTATGCCTTGTCATCCTGCGTAGGATGAATTGGAAGGTTCTAAGTGAATCTATCTTCTTTGAGAGATATTTTACTCCATTTTGCCTACCAATTAAAAATGTTTTCTCTATAATTGGAAGATAAAACTTTTTCAGGGATGGCCACGGGTGAGTTGCCTAGTTTGTGACTCAGAAGGGGGAGGTCTGGACTTCAAATCCTCGTTGGCCTATTGGGTTGCTTGGCGACCACAATTGTACCACTTTCAAGTGGGAGACCATGCCAACTCAGGGGGCGCCCAAGTTTCTACAAGAGAAGGATCTACTCAAGGAAAATAAAAAATTACAGGGTAGCAAAGGCCCTAGGTATTAGAGTGTGAATTTGTGAGATTACAACGTAATAAGTCTTTTGAGTAGTTTAAATACTTATGGAGGTGTATCTGCTGATGTAATTTTGGATACATATATACATTTATTCCCAAAATTTTTTCCCCCTGTGTAAATAAGTATTAAGGTCTCCCCTGCACGTTCCCCTAAGCTGTAGTTAGGTTTGACGCCATAGCCAACGGATGTCGCTAGCTTGGGTTTTCTGTTACCGTATTTGCGATTAGCGGTCGTCTTCATCAGTAGCCTCGCGGTGAATAAGAAAGTTTGCACGTCTGTGTGCAGCAATAGGTTTTCCCAGAAGGTTTTAGCAGAAGAAGGATTGCGGCAGAAGGTTGAGAATTGCCATCCGATCTGCTTGCTCTTGGCAAGGTATGCTGGAAATTTGTATGCTTCATCATGTAGTTAAGAACTTGAACTTAGATTGATCCTGCGCAAAGCATCATCGCTATCTTGTTGCTTAATTTTCGTCTTTCTGCATCTCTCTTTCCAGAGGTTTTCTGTCCTGATTTAAGAGCAGTTTTGGATGGAATTGATCCAGCACAGCAATATCAATAAGCAAGAAGCCTACATATTGTTTCGCCCGTCTCTCTCTCTTGTTAGGGATGCATGTAGGGGTTATTCTCTCTGCGGAGAGCTTTTGTATGAAAGGCATTGTAAATGTCATGGCCCGGATGAGTACATATCATTTAAGATACATCAAAGCAAAGAATGTATATGTAGTAGGTAATTGAGGGTGCCTTTTGCTATTTGCAAGGGTTTGATCACAATGGTCCTTTTGGTGTTGCAGGTGTCCAGGAAGGCTACATTGTTTTTCCTGTCTTTAACCGAAGGTAGCAAGAAGCGCTGAGAACATCTCTGGTCTGCGGAGTAATCCGAGGGCCATTCGTCTTTCGAAAAGAGAAGGTCAACCTACAAGGATAACTGTATTTGTGCTGAACTTTCTAATATTGTGTTGATTTCTCCCTGAGCTTACCAGGACCCAGCTCAAAGATCAAGGCCATGTCGAAGAAGAAATCGTTTTCTGGCTCTACTATGACCTTGAGAGATTTCCATGGCGGTTCAATCCCTTCAGATCTACCTCTTCCTTCCGCCCCTGGAATGTAAGAGTGACATTTCTTTCTTCATCTCATTGTTGGGAAGACAGCGCGGCCCCCCCCCCCCCCCACACCCTTCTTTCCCCTCCTCAGACCAGGGGCACACACACTTGCACATGCATGCATGCATGCATGCCTTTTGAGTAGGGTTTTAAGTTTTTGCATTAAATAGTTCCTTGAAAATAATACATCTCCCTACGCTTTACTCAAGTTAGTTTGCATTTCACAGTGGATGTTCTTTTGTCCCTTTTTCTCTTATAATCAGAGACACATACTAGAGTTTAGATTGTGTTGATTCGAGGTCTGTATTTGATTTGACTTGCAGAGATTTGTAGTTAATAAGGCCTTAGGCTCTTTTGCAAATGATAAGAAAAAGAAGCAGAAGCATGTCAAGAGTGACCATGGGTGCCTTAATTTGTGTATAATTTGCTATGGTTAACTTGCAGCTTGCTGCTTTTGTTTGAATTTTGAGGTGCATTTGCAGGATAGTCGAACGCAAAAATCATGACAGGCCCAGTTCAGGTGGTTGGATGGGATCCTCCTTTCACAGAGGTTTTGGAGGGGAAAGAGGTGGCTTTTTGAGGCAGGGTTCTGGAAATTTTGCTCGGTCTTTTGAAGAAAAAGCTTCTTACTTGCCTAACCCTGCTAACATTGGGAGAAACTATGATGAGGATGAACGGAAACCTGTAGATGGACACAATCGTCGAGGTCAAGTCTTAGAGTCTTTCGAAGAGAGGCAGGTTGGACATGAGAGGCTGCCTGAGCGGTACGGTTTGGACAACAGGGGTAGCTACACTCCTTTGAAGTACGTGGAAACTAGAGCTGATGGGTATGCGCGCGAAGATTTTGGCCTGGTTCCTGTAGGTCCTCCAAAGTCACAATCTCAGGATTTTCAGCGACGATCTCAGGCCTCTTCCACATATACTCAGGATCCCCTGCCAGTCCACTCAATTGGACCTGAAGACCATTCTAGTTTTTATCAGTCTCAGCCCATGACTTCTGGTCCTCAACATAGTTCTCAGCAGCTTCAGGAGTCAGCAGTGTCACCATGGAGACAGAACAGTTTTGTTCAGCAACCAGTTACTCCAGGAACAGTTCTGGGTTCTGGCTCAGGAGTGCAGAATGTGTGGACTGCTCGGAGAGAGGGGGAGTTGAATAGAACTTACTCAGCAGAATTTGGTGTCTATGATTCAGCTGGAGATGGGCGAGCTCAGGTAGCTGGCTCAAGGATTGCTCAAGCTAGTGCATTGGAAAAGGTTTCGTCTGGGAGGTGGAACTCTCGTATTTTACATCCTTCAGATGATCCCCTACAGGGGCACACAGGTGAGTATGGGCAACCTCATGGTGGCCCTTATGAGGGAGCAAGCACAAACTCACCCTTCAACAATGTGAAATATTCAGCGGATTTGGATCAAGCAGCTTACAATGATAGTATAAGGAATGATTTTTCAAGATCTGTTTACATGGAATCTGCCAGAGGCATTGAAGTTTCTTCTAGAGATGCCCGCGTTGATATGGGGCATGGCAGCCTTCCTGACACCAGGAGAGAGCAATTTGTGGAAGGGAGAGGGATGAGTCTTCCAGAATTTGGCAGATACATAGATGACAGGCGTGGGTATGGCGAGATTGGTTGGAAGGGGGATGCTGGACAAAGAGAGACTGCTAGTTTTGTTGGAACTGAGGGTGGTGCGTATGTTGAACCAGGCTATACAAGAGGTCCTAGAGACCCTGCTAGATTTGATGGTAATGATGCTTTTCCTTATGTTGAGGCAATCAATAATCTACAGAGCAATTCTGGATGGATTCAGCAAGAGCCTTCCCCAAGAAGAGATTATGGGGATGGGAGGATTATGGATGCCAACAGAGGCATTACTTCTGGCTCTGAAAGGCGAGGTGTTGCTAGTCATGATGGTGGTGTAAATAATGATTTTGGCCTTAGTTCCTATGGATCACAGGGCTTTGAAGGACAAAGAGGCACACATCCTGATGGTCTTTATCATGTATATGGTAAGGAGGTGGTTGGGCAACAGGCCTCTCCCTACCTCAAAGGCAGGGACCATTTTTCACACGATGTCTCAGAGTCGTCGAAGGGAGGTCGCTCCACTGATAGATACAGAGGCCCGCTTGGTCCTGATTTTGATCACAGCGAGACCGGACGACTGCGCTCTCCTGGAGGTGTCCGCACTACTGCTCAGGATAGTGGTGGATCAGCAAATGTCTTGTCCTTAGAGTTTGAATCAAAAAGTGTCAGTGCTGAGAGGCCAAAGCTTAAACTTTTACCACGAACAAAACCTCTTGAAGCCGATTCTATGGAGGAATTTGTACAGGTTCATTTTACGCTTTGAATTATTTTGGACTTTCTTGCTTTTAGAAAAAGAATGTTAAATAATTTATGCTTTTTTTTTTCTTTAGCAGGAAGGGTTGCAAGAGGACTCTGAAATTGGCCAAATTATCAGAGCCTCTTCTCCGGAAGTTGCAAAAGGTGCTGTATCGACTGCAGCTGCAACTGTAAGTGTGGGTTCAAAATCTAGTGGTTATGAGGAGGAGCCAACCCGACCGGTTGAGAGGCCCAAACTTAGCCTCAAACCACGCTCCCAGCCTGCAGATGTGGTGCCAGATAGTGGATCTGTGAAGGAAAGGTAAGCAGGAGTCAATTGTTAACTTAGTGAAGCCTTAGTGATGGATGCTTTTTTTAAGAAACCTTTGTATTGAGGAGCATTCGGAAAACTCTATCTGAGCTCCAATTTCTTACTGGTGTTGGCTGTACTCTTCATGACATAGACTTCTGTGTGAGGGATGGGAGCGAGATTTGTCTAATAACTAGTGGAGTAATTTTGGACCATACTTGTCTTGGTATTGTGCTCCTGTATCTCTTCTCCTAGCATGTAGGTGCTTTTGTTAATCTTTCATTGTGTGGTTTAGCTGTGTCATGGGCCATGGCGATTTTTTTTTTCATCATGTTTACACATGCTGCTCATTGGTTTATCCATTGTGGATTCTCAGTTATTTAGATAAGCTTGGGAAGTCCTGGTTCAGTTAGGAAGAATGGTGTAATAGAATGCCCTATTGTGATTATTATGGGTTCACCTTTGTGCTGTCACAATGGTTATTAACGGGTCCACACCTTTGGTTACTTAGCAGTTAGAACCCAGACTACCTTGGTTAAGATAAAGAGGAATTTCAGCTCATTTATAGCTGTGCCTATAGCAGTCCCAAATCAATGTTTGATCTTGAAATTCGTGCAGGCTTTCATATGTATTTATGTGAGTGGAAGGATGCTGATGTGGGAACAAGTCAGAATGAATTAGGCACTTAACATACATGTCTTTTGTGACCAGGATGTCTCTCTTTGGTGGTGCTCGACCTAGAGAGTTGGTACGCATCCTTCATTCAATGCTTTTTTTTTCTGTTGCTGTCCAATTGCACTTTATACATCTGCAAGTCTGTGATCTGAAAAAGCTTGTGGATGTTGAGAACAGATGTTGCCCATTGAAGCCTTTAAAAGGATGAAACTGGCTGAAATAGAGGGTTATTTTGGAGCTGAAATGTTTAATTTCTTTGCATGCTGGCATATGGATAAACATTCTCGAGGTTCCTGAAATTTGCGTGAAGGCTAACCGATCTTCACTACAGGTTCTAAAGGCGCGAGGGGTTGACGAGTCTGTGATTGTGGGTGTAGGTCCTGCTGCCAGCCCTGGGTCATTGATGAGGTAAACAGGGTTTTCAAGTGAGGCTTGTTTGTCACTACCAGAGCATCTTACCTGTTTGCATAGGCTCCCATCTTTAAATTAAATAAGCTCTACAGTTTTGTTTATGCCATTCCATATTATTGTTGAAACAGTGGTCTACGCCCACCTAGTGAGGGGAATCGAATCAGTGGTGGAGGGTCAGAGTATGGTGTAGAAAAACAAGACAAGCTCGAGGAGAAAAAGTTGGATGGTAGACGTACAGAGCAGCGTGAGATTGGGAATGTCTGGCAATTGGGGAGACATGACACTGAGCGGTTGGAGCGGAATGAAAGTCGTGTAGAACAGCGTGAGATTGGGAATGTCAGGCAATTGGGGAGGCATGACAGTGGTCGGTTGGAGCGGAATGAAAGTCGTGGTAGGAAAGAACGCTTTGATCTGGACAAGAAAGAGGATATACGAGGGTCTGACCATCGACATCTTCAGGAGAAAAGAGAGTCTGACAGACCAGATGTGGACAAGCAAGACAGCTGGAGACGCTCTACTGAGATTTCAAGTTCATTTGGGCCTCAAAGTCCAATGCCTGTAGGTGCAGGAGAGCTTTCATCTGGAGGGCCTGGACGTGTTGCTATACCATCAGCTGCAGAACTTGCGCAAGCCTTCTCCCGGTCAGCCTCTTTTGGTTCTGGCCATGTGGGAACTAAACAAGGAAATCTGAGCCAGCGGTCACCAATGCCACGAAGCCCAGGGCCTGGTTTTGGTTTGGGTCTTGACTCACCTGGCCATTACAAGGCTTCTCCGAAAGATGTGCCATTTTCTCGGTTGACAGAAGCCCTGTCACATGGGCCCAGGGATGTTTATGCTTCAGGTGTCCAAGATGGATACAGACGCACGAGTGGTTTCTGAGGTGCCCAAAGGAATTGGCAGCTGGATTAATTTTTTACAACCTTGACTTGATCTTAGCTTCGTCAGACCATGGGGGTTTGTAGGAGGGCATTGGTTCTGGCATGATGGGAAGATTGACATTGGTGTCATGTTATTTTTATGTGTGCCATGCTGAGACTTTCAGTTTAAAGGGCTGAAAACAGTAGTTACTTCATACATGCATTGATGAATAAGTATGTGGTGCACTTGTCTTCTGTGATACATGCATTCGTCAGACCATGGGGGTTTGTAGGAGGGCATTGGTTCTGGCATGATGGGAAGATTGACACTGGTGTCAAGTTATTTTCATGTGTGCCCTGCTGAGACTTTCAGTTTAAAGGGCTGAAAACAGTAGTTACTTGATACATGCATTGATGAATAAGTATGTGGTGCACTTGTCTTCTGTGATACATGCATTGATGAATAAGTAGGTGGTGCAGACTTTCAGTTTAAAGGCCTGAAAACGGTGATTACTTGATACATGCATTGATGAATAAGTATGCGGTGCACTGGTCTTCTGTGATACATGCATTGATGAATAAGTAGGTGGTGCACGAGTCTGCATACTCTTTTTGGCATAGATTCTTTCATACAAGAGCTGCTGCTAGGTATTAGTTTTGAGAAGTTTAGTCTTGTTAAAGATGTCCAGCTCCTCCTGCCGCCACTGAGTTTTCCCTGGCATTGCACATTTTGCTGCATTGCCTGCCCTTCTCCTTTCCCTGGCATTTGTGGGTTCTCTTGCTACCACATGTAAGTCTTTCTTCCAGGTGTCTTCTCTTGAGTGATCGGTCATGACCTTTTTCAAAGTGTGAATGGTTTTGGTGTCTTTACATAACCACCTTGTTTATGGCTGGATAAGTTTCTTCTTGCATGAGGCTCTGTTTTTTGGGGGATGCCCCATGGAGCTAAGCGTACTTGTGCATAGAAGTAAAAGATATGGTCTGTACTGCAAACCATAGTCTGGATTCTTCCACTTTTCACATCTACTTAGTGGGAAAGCCATGCTTCCTTGTATGCATTTATCACGTCAGCATATGATCCTCACATGTTCTTACAGGTTGGAGGTGACATTTGTATGCTAGTTTGCATTGGATTCTAAATGGGCTAGTCTTGGTTGTGTATGGAGGTGTTTTGGAGCTGCTGTTGAAAACAGCCTATTTCTTTGGTAATGTGTGCGGTGGACTTCACCAGCTTACTGGTTAAGAGTGTACTATTTTTTGGGTTTCCTTCTGGTCTCCTGGTTAAGACTTTACTATTTTTTGGGTTTCCTTCTGGTCTCCTGGTTAAGACTTTACTATTTTTTGGGTTTTCTTCTGGTCACTCCTGGTTAAGAGTTTACTATTTTTTGGGTTTTCTTCTGGTCGCTCCCAAGTCATTAACGCCTTTACATATGCGATATGTGAGAGATCTTGGTATACCATACAATGAGTGTTGCAGGCAGCGAAGTGCATTTAGATGCTTGTTTACATTGGAAACAACTGTACTGATTGTATGGCTAGGTGATAGCCTCACATTTATACTCGGATTCGCACAATAGATAATCTCAACTTGCATATGCAATGTAGGAAATCTTGGGATACCTACCGCAGGCAACTAATTGCATTTAGGTATGCTTGTTTACATTAAAGACGAGCATACTGATAGTATAGCATTTACCTGACACATTATGCATCAAATCAATTAATACAAGCTGGCGGCAACCTGAAGAGTTTTAAAGGTTCTCTGCTGTTGCTTTCTTCAACACCATGACCTGACTCTTGCACATGTAGTTGCTTCTACTCCCACAGTGCTGATCTTAGGCTTTGCCCCTCCTGTTCAATAATTTGCAAAGAGAACACCTCCATCCGTCTTGTCATTATAGCTGTCTTTGCCTCTCCTTCTGTGGGCAAGGCAGGCGGCACAAACTCTGCTCTTGCTCTTGCCCTTGCCCTTGCCCTTGCCCTTGCCCTTGTCTTGGTCTTTGGGCATCATCTCTCAAATTGGACATCTTGTTCTTAAATGGTGACTTGTAGGAAGAAATTTATGTGAGTCAACTAGCTAGATTCGTCCAAATTGGATAAGAATAGAAGGTATGTAAGCTTAATAAAGCTTTATATGGTTTAAAACAAGTTTTCCTAGAGCTTGGGACTACCCAAAGACTCATGTCTATGTAACTCGACAAGGATTGCAAAACAATCCTATGGAAAGTATTTTATAGATGACATGTTAGTGATAGGCACCAATGAGGATTCCATTATATCTTTGAGATACCAGATCTTGGTCTTTTGCACTACTATTTGGGTATGCAGTTTATACAGCAACACGATGGTTTAGTCATTAAGCAGTCTAAGTACATCAAGGCATTGGTTCAACATGGAAAGTCGCAAACCAATATCTACACCAATGGAACTTGGTGTAAAACTTAAGTCTGTAGGATGCCGGTGACCCATTTGACATAATCACTTATGATCAAGTTGTTGGATGCCTAATCTACTTGTTCAAAGTTCATGCATTGCCTAGGCACTTAGCATTGGTAGGCGGTTAAATGTATTCCTTTCGATACTTGCAAGTCAATCAAGATCTTGGATTGTTTTATGCTAAGGAGGTGCATGATTTACAATTGTAGGCTTTCACTGATTTTGATTGGGCAAGTGATTATGATACATGACAATCCACATTTAGCTTTCTTGGTAGTTCGTGCATATCTTGGCTAAGCAAGAAACAACGAATTGTGGCAATATCGTCTTGTGAAGTTGAAGCATTCATTGTGATAGTTAAATAGAGGATCTTTGTGTTCCTTCTTACACACCTACTCCTATTCTCACTGACAGTCAAAGCACAATGGCAGTTGCTAAGAATCTTGTCTTACATGCCGATATCAAGGACATTGAAGTGCATTACCATTATGTTAGAGAGAGCTCCAGGCAGGAGAGATTAATCTGATTTATTATAGTACACATGACAATGTGGCAGATCTTTTTACTAAAGCTTTATCATGTGAAAAGTTTGAGGCCTTCCACAGAAGGCTTTTAGGCCTCTTCCCTTTCAGAGATTGATCTGTAATCTTTGTAAACCTATCATTCATACTATGGGGGTTTTATTAGATATTTGGTAGGACGTCTTGGAAACTTTTATCCCACTGGGTTTTTTCCCATGGCCATCCAGGTGTGAATGTGTATCTTAGGGTTAACTAGTATATAAGCAATCTCATCCTCAGTTTAGGGATGCTGTTCATTTTGTACTTAATTGTACCTTGAGCTTTTGCTTCTAGTGAACTAGCCTTTTACACTCTCTCTCCCCCCTATGTTCTCTTTGATCTCTGTAAACATTTTGTACTTCATTGTACCTTGATCTTTTTCTCCTGTGAACTAGTCTTTTACACACACACACACACACTCTCTCTTTCATATGTAAATATTGAGTGAGTGAGTGTTTGTGGCTTTAATTGCATCAAAGCTAATAATATCATCATTTTATGGATATGGGAATCATGGCACATTTTCATTTTATATCATAATTACTCTTGGTGATCTCTTGGTGACATTTTACACTCTTAGTGGTGTCTACTTGGTTGTTTCTTCCTTGAGATGACATGGATGGCAACATGCTCATCCTAAAGTTCTATGTAATGACTTCATGGACATGGCATGAGTGGTAGCATGCTAATCTACATATGGTGGCATGTTGATCGTTGGTGGTCTTCATTAACTTGATGTTATGATCTACTACTATAGGTAGGAGTACCCTTGGGAAAAAGTGCTTGCTTCAACTGTAGGTGGGATTCTATCGCGTGACCTTTGTGATACCTCATCTGGTAATGGTTGTATCTTTTATGTTGTACTCCCTACCTTTCACATCCCTACTATATGTGAAGGAAGAGTTATGGTGTTGTCTAGACTATACACACTTTTGTAATGTAATCATTTATCGCCAGCGGGCATTTTGTTCTATGTCCTCTGAGGTATGGATGCTTAGATCAAGAGATGGTGTTGACAGATCTATATGATCTAACATCTGTGTGTTAGTGTGTACCCATGTGTAGGAACACATTAGTCTATGTGAACCTTAGTCTACGTGAGTCTAAGGTTAAAAGCTTAGTCTATATGATCTATATGTCCTCTGAGGTATGGATGCTTAGATCAAGAGATGGTGTTGACAGATCTATATGATCTAACATCTGTGTGTTAGTGTGTACCCATGTGTAGGAACACATTAGTCTATGTGAACCTTAGTCTACGTGAGTCTAAGGTTAAGAGCTTTGTAATAGTCAAAGGTATCTTCATGAAATTACCAGGTGTGGTAATTAGAATAAATTATATGTGAAGATACTGCCTAAGGTCCAACATAATAATATGTTTTTATGCTCTTTGAGCTTTGTGTCAAGCTCACTATTTCTATTTTTAATAATGTTTTTGTTTAAATTCGGATGTCTTAATCTTACAATGGTAAAATCAATTAAGTGGTTAAAAAAATGTATATGAAAAATTTATCCCATTTTTTAATTTCTTGCAATGATGAACTAAATCCAATGTTTCAAAAAATAAAAACAAAATTTGCATGCCTTAAAAATATTTTTTAGTACTCATTGTTACACCTCCAAGCCCTCTCAAAGTCCTCAAGGTGGAGTGTATGGCCTCAAAAGGGCCTAGGCCAGCACGGGGTAATGTAGGACATGATAGGGATCCATGTATGGGCCTAGGTTATGGCCCCATGCTGGCGTGGGCCCTTTTGAGCTCATCCATCCCCCTAAGGCCAGCTTGAAGGCCTAATAGTGTGTATTAAAAAATATTTTAAGCATGAAAACTGGGTCATAATTATATTACCCTAATTTTACTCTTAATTAAACATTTTACTGTCAAAATTCTCTCTTAGTATAACATTTGAATTTCCAATTGGATTTAATTAAAAAAAAAAGAACTAAGATCCAATAAACTAAGAAATAACTACATTGAGAAATTTGTTAAAAATTTTAGGTGGGCTAGCTACATTGATTAAGTTATTGAAAATCTTAATTAGGATAGCTACATTGATTAAGTTGTTGAAAATATTAATTAGGATAGCTCAATTGATTAAGTTGTTGAAAATATTAATTAAAACAGATACATTTATTAGCAATTTAACAACTTCATTGATTAAGTGCCACACAAGTCCATCTAGCCCTTTGAGGTCTTGGCATACACCATCCCAAAGCCCCCCACTACCTTAAATGGCCCTAGTTGGATCAAAACAAAGAGGGGCTCTAGCACTGAGTGACCTAGGCCTAGAGAGGACCTTTTGTATGGGCCTAGGCCTAGAGAGGACCTTTTGTATGGACCTAGGCCTAGAGAGGACCTTTTGTATGGGCCTAGATTGCCCTATGCTAGCCTCCCTCCTTTGTTTTGGCCTAACCAAGGCCATTTAGGGCATGTGGACTATGTGATGCATGCTAAGGCCCAAGAAAAAATGATAGAGGCCAATAACATTGCATAAGTTTCTCTCTTTTTTGAAAAATATATTTCCTTGGGCGATCATTAGGAGGGGATTTTTGAACCAAGATTTTGAGAAAAATTTACATAAATCCACTTACATAAGGGGGTTTTAAATGAAAATTTGAGAAAAAACCATACGTTTATAAAGAAAAAGTGGTCATTTTATTAAGTCAAAATTCACAACAGGGTATTTTTTAATACCCTTCAAATGCACGTTGTATGTAGGTCTTTCTAGAAATACACCCCCCTCGAGTATATTTCAAACCTATTAATTTTAAAATGACTCACATCATGATTATTCAAGTGCAAATAGACCAAAGAAAAAAAAGATATGAACATTATTTTAATCAAGATAAAACTTTACACATCGAGAACACTTGCTATGATCATTACAAGTCATCATGATGCAAAACTCGTGCTAGTTCGAAATCCTTTGTCATTATTGCAACCCTTTTTGCATGGATATAGGTTTGCATCCTGAAAGAAGGATACCAAAAATGCCTCTGTAGCTTCTTATTGAGCTCCCAATGCATGTCTTTATAGATGCGACTCTTGAGAATAAATCTATAAGGGGTCTTCGAAATAATGAGATTGGAGTATCTCATGGAGTGCCTTTACCCTATTTCTTCTCCTCCTTCTTGGCATACATGGAGGCACTGTTGGGGTCCAAATGAAGTGTCTACCTCTAGTTAAGTCCCTTCTTGAGCGCATGACCATGACAAGGTTATATAGGTGGAGGAGTGCATTCTTCCCCATGTCCTTTTATCCCCTATTTTGATGTTCCTCTAAAGTTGGAAAGGGGATCCATATCGTGAGTGAGGGCCTTCATTCCACATTACCCTGATAGAGGTGGAATAATATGTTCCATCAATGGTGGAGGAGTATTCATGCACGCTCTCCTGCTCATACTCCTATTTACACTCTAGCTCACACTTAGTTGAGGAGGGTCACGGTAATGCTTTCCGCTACTAGTGCTAGCATTGACAAGATGGGGGGGGTAGTTTGCATGTAGTATTCTTAGATCAAAATCCATGGGCAGGAGTGAGGAGAATTAAAGCGAAAATGATAAAAATAAGGCCATAGAGCCTTTTTATATGCATTTAACTTTCAAGCAAATTATATAAAGTACCTTTTCATAGTGTAAAACCAAAACAGTAATATGCTCGTCACCCAATGTTACAAATTAATGTTCTTTCACCCAATGTTTTCCCTCTCTATTGTAGCATGTCACGTGCATCATGGTGTGTTGGTCATTGCTTTGTGGTTCTATTTACCCTTATTAATCTTCTTAGTGTAGAGTTGCACTTCTTTTGCAATATCAGATGCCCTGTTTTACCTAATCTCAAATGCCCTAGCTATTGTTTGATAAGCTATTACGTAATGTGCGCTACAAAAACCAATCCCCTTTGCCATGACAAGTGTTCTTAAAGTAGATTCTATTGCCTTGTAATGTGACTTGTCCATGCCTAGGGTTGCTCCACATGTTAAGGGAACCATATTTTTCCAAGTAATATGACCCATGAGACAATATGTTGAAAACAAGTCATTGTGTAAGAGATTATAATAATATATAATTGTAAGTAACTTGATAATAATAAAAACCCACCATGTAATGGATGATGGATGCTTCTCCCCAACTATCAATGATAAGTTTAGTGAACTTGATGACAAGTCACCTTCTTGAATATGCTTTGTTGTTTTAATGCTAGTACTTTTAATAGTATGATTGACATGACCTTTTCAAAACAAATCTGAACATTTGCACGCTTATTAGAAAGACTTGTAGTCTCTCATAATTAGTATTGCACTTGCATAGATCTTTCCACACCTCTCATGTTGCTTTAGGGCTTCTTCTTGACATATTGTGTAAAACTTCGCTCCACTCATTGATACTTGCCACAATGTGACTGCCTAGACATCTTTGTGTCTTTTACTATTTAGATGTTGCCTTCCTACACCAGTTGATACTGTGTGTTAAGGCTTGCCTTAACCTTAGCATTAGGCTTTTACCAAATTAATGTTCATATCTTAAAGGACAATCTAAATGCATGGGTAGTCTAGGCGGGTACAAAGTAGTTATAGGAGGATGGATGGATATCTTATATATTGAACTTCCATCCACCTTGTTGGGTAGGCTTTATGTTGGTGTAGGGACACTTGAGGATGGTTTCTGGCTTCTTTGGCTCTCCTCCTCTCTCACTCCTTGCATCTCAATCACCGACATCCCACATGGATAGTAGAAGTCCTCCACATCATCATCACCTTCATAAACAGACCCCCAATGAATCTCCTCATCGTACTTCTCCCTCAAATTTTCAATTGTGTTGATTGCAACTTTTCTATCCTCGTCATGCTAGAGCAAGACTTACTTCTCCTACTCTCATGCTCCTCATGTTAATCTTATGCTCTCTCAAGCATCTTTTTAAAAACATCTAGCTGTGCTGATTGTAACTTTTCTATCCTCTTCATGCTAGAGCAAGACTTACTTCTCCTACTCTCATGCTCCTCATGTTAATCTTATGCTCTCTCAAGCATCTTTTTAAAAACATCTAGCTTCTCTAAAGCTTTCTCCATCTTTTCATCATCTCATTCATTGAACTTCTTGATAATGCCATGGAACTTCTCACAAACTTCTTTTTCTTACCCATTTTTTAGAAATTAGATTAAATAGACATGATCAGGTCCTTGCAATGACACACCATGCCAATGCAAGACCAAGGACATGCCTAACATCATGGAGAGCTTGGTGCTATACGAAGATCCAAGACAAACCTGACACTTGGCTGGCCTAAACAAGCCATTAATGCTTCCAAAATCAAGAAAATGCAGAAATATCAATTTGATGAAATAATTCAACAATAATCAGATAGAAATCTTGATTTAGGTTTGAATTTGAAACAACTTATGACCACAATGTGAATTTGATCTGAGGTTGTTATCGTCACCCCTCATCTTTTTGTATCATACATATGCTTATTTTTTCTTGATTATTTTGATTCTTTGTTTCTAGGTTATCTTTTATTGAAGCTTGGAAGAAAGCAAGCAAGCTCTCCACAAGTAAGCAAGCTCTCCAGGTTATCTTTATTGAAGCTTGGAAGCAAGCAAGCAAGCTCTCCACAAGCAAGCAAGCTCTCCAACACGGGTAATCCTTAAACACACTATATTTTCTTATGCCACACCAGGTACTATGGGAGTATTCATCTTATGTACTATTAGTTATAGACTCTATGCATAGTCTTATGCATGGATCCTATGGATAACATCCACAGTTAATACTGCGTATACGCGAGCATAAGTCTCTTATGCATAGTTAAGAAGAGTATAAGTCTCTTATGCATAGTTAAGAAGAGTATAAGTCTCTATGCATAAGGGAGCATCAGTCTATGCATAAGACTATGCATAGGCTCTATGCACATAGTCTATTGCATAGTCTTTGTTGAAGATTAGAAGATTATATGGCTCTATGCATAAGACTGTATGCATAGAATGTGTTACATAGTCTTATGCATAATACTCTAATGCATAGAATGTATTACATAGTCTTATGCATAATACTTTATGCATTGAGTCTATTGCATATAGTATTATGCATGGAGTCTATTGCATAGTGTTATGCATAGAGTCTAATGTATAGTCTTATGCATATGAGTTTTAATTATTTATGTTATGCATAGGTAGATGGAAAATTACTTGCAGTGTGATATTACATGTGACAGAGTGGGAGAAATAGGTAGAGAGAGAAGGGGAGTGGGGAGATAAAGAGAGAGAGAGAAGGACATAGAAGGGAAGGAGAGAGAGGGAGGGATGGAGGAGGTGATAGAGATTCAAACTTACCTCCCTATCACCTCTATTTCTTTCATACAAAAAGTGAAAATGGGGTAGTTTATCCATGACAGAGTCAAATTTCTAGCTCGCTCTGCTAGGTGTGTTGTGGCACAACAAACATAGCAACAAACTAGCAGGGAATCTAGTAATAAAAAGGTATCATAAAGTTCCCCACCCTTGCCTTGATAATCATTTAAAAAAATTCTATTTATTTTCCTACTAGGTTCACGACGTGTTGCTGTGTATGCTTATTGTATAAATATTGTAATGCGAATGCTATTGCATAAGCATTGCAATGCCTATCTGTATATGCATAAGAATTACAATTCTTATGCATAGGAATAAGCTTCGCAATGCTTATGCTTATGCATAAGAATAAGCATTGTAATGGTTCTGCCAAATAAGAATTCCAATGCTTATGTAATAAGCATTGGAATGCTTATGCTTATGCATAAGAATAAGCATTGTAATGGTTCTGCCAAATAAGAATTCCAATGCTTATGTAATAAGCATAAGCATAAGCATTGTATGCTTAAGCATAAGCATTGTATGCTTAAGCATAAGCATAAGCATTGTGTATGACTATGCTTATGCATAAATGTAAGCATTGTTTGCTTATACTTATGCTTATGAATAAGTGTAAGCATTGTATGATTATGCGTACACTTATGATTATGTATAATAATAAGCATTGCGGTTCTGCAACAATAAAAATCCCAATGTTTGTGTAGTAAATATAAGCATTGTATTATTGTGCTTATGTATAAGTTTAAACGTTGTTTGCTTATATTGTATGCATAAGTGTAAGCATTGTATGATTATGCTTACCCTGCAAAGCATTGTCTAATTATGATTATGCTTACACTTATGCTTACACATGCATAAGTGTAGGCTTGCATTGCTTGCTTATACTTATGCCTATGCATAAGCATTGTACTGCATATCCTAAATATGCATAAGCATTGCTTATGCTTATACACAAGAATTACAATGACCATGCTTATGCACAAGCATTGCAATGCTTACGTTTAATCATTGGAATGCCCATGCATAAGCATTGTAATGCTTGCCTATCCTTATGAATAAGCAATGCTTATATTTAATCATCATTGGAATGGCCATGGTTATGCATAAGCATTACAATGCTTACATTTAATCATTGGAATGGCCATGGTTACGCATAAGAAATACAATGCTTATGAATAACCATAAGCATTGGGTGGTTTTACAAGATAAGGGGCACCACTTTTGACAGTTGGGCGCCTTGAAGGTAGCTTTAACACTAGTTCTATAAAATTGGACACTTAAGTGTCCTGAGACACTAAAGTGTCTTGAAAAGTTCTTGAATTTTTGTGGGCAATCTATTAAGAGTTTTGAAATGCTTAACATCCACAGATGTTCCTCAAGACCCAAAAAATCCTTGAGATTTTTTAAATTGCACTTTTCTTAGCTTTTGCAAGGCAATATTTTAATTTTCTTAGACACATGCTGATAAAATGCATGATTTTTGCTGTTTTCAAAAAATAGTAGTAATTTGGACATAACTTTTAGAAGGGACATAGTTTGATCATGAAACTTGGCTTGATGGAAAGCCCATGATGTAAACTAAATCTTGGAATCATCAAACGACAATTATTGGATAAATTTTTGACTCGCTAATATTGAAATGACGTTTTTTATACAGGTGGAGCATGAATTTTTCTCCTTCCATATGCAAGCTAATAATGTAAAACTTGAGGTGCACCCATGTTATATAGGGTAAATACTACTTTGTTTTGAATTTTTCAAAACTTTATAGCCACTTTTTGGGCCTCTTCTCATACATGGCCTTTTGCGCAACCTGTTTTTAATACATAAAATGTCTAATTACGAGCCTAATTTTGATTTTCATCAAAGGGGAAAGCTGTGTAAGTGCATTATTTGTTGTAACTATAGGTGTAGACTACTTGTGTAAGCATAGTTATGATTAGTTTTTGATAAAAGATGATCAAATTTTGCATTTTTATTTTTTACAGTTTTTTAGAACTAGGCGATAAGAACCTACTTAAGTGGAGGCTAAGTTAGTGTCATACACATCAAATTATGGCTTATTTATCTCATCTCAAGCAAGAAAACCATTAATCAACATTCTCATTGATAGGGCTACATTATTTTTTAGTGGCGTGATTGAGTTTTGATAATACGCGTTACTTTAGCTGATTTTATGCAACTTTTTTGGAAAAAATTCTAGGAAAGGAAAATGATTTTTTTGGTGAACTTCTACCTCCTTGGACTGATGTATGCTATCAAAATATATTGGGAAAAATGCTATTGATATCATTGGATTTTTTTTTGAGAGAATGATGCTTGCATATTTGGAAAAATCCTGAAAAATGTTCATTTTCAAGACATATGCTACTTTGTTGCTTATGTACTTCCAAATAAAAAGGCATTTTATATGTTTAGCATTTTTTACATAAGCATAGGGTTATGTTCTACATGCCCAATGAAGCATTTTGGTTTTTAAAGCCTACATTAGGAGTTTGATTTTTTTTTTTCGCAACCCCCAAAAAAGGACACTTAAGTGTCCTGTTTTGGTACCAAACTAGTGTTAAAATAGGCATCTCCACAACTTAAAGGTCCAATATCTTGTGGTTATGTTTGGAATTTAGTGGGATGGTGTTTGGGGCACATTATACATATAGTGGTATTCAAATGGCACCCCCTGAATGGAAATCCAATGTAATTTAGGGATTATTTCATTGCATGAAAGTTTCGGTATTTGCATTTTCCAACTTTCTTTACTGGAATATATGTCACATAAAATGCTTAGTACTTCTGCATCCAAAGTCCAATGATCATCCCAATTCGTACATTAAAAGAACACATTGCATAGAGCTTAACTTGATTTATTAGTAGTGTTTAGGTATTTAACTATTTTTTATAAATATTTTTTCTCTACTTTATATTGTAAAGCAACATGTGATTTTCTATTCAAGATCTTGGCAAATGTGAAGCTCATCATTGAAGATCCAACGGTTAAATTTCTTTTGATCTTCTATAGGAATTTCACTCAGTCTTTTGAGGGGTTATAGAAGTTTAATAATTTAATTATATAAATTTCATAAGACTCTCATTGTACTCTAATTTCTTCTGGATGAAAGTACTTGTCATGATGAATTTAACAAAAATTTTGGAGTGAATTTAAGTAAGGGAAGCCCATTTTCTAGCCATCTTAACTAAAATTTCCTTGTTTATCTGCCCAAAGTCTAAAACAAAGGATGCCTATTAGGCTTGGTGTTTCACTAAACACCTAGAGAGTATGCCATTTGTCAAGCAATTGAGCTATGGTAACATAGTCTTAGTCCTACATGTACATGCCACATCATATGGAGGAGAGTCCACATAAGCATCTTGACATCTCATCATGCCTTGTCATCATTAGTCCCAATGATTTTATATTCACGTGATCACAATTTTTTTTTTGTGAATAACATGTGTTAACATGTTATTAACATGTTAACATGTTAACATGTTCCCAAAAAAGCCGGTGGGAAGCTCCCTGATAACTGGATAAAATCCCTCCGGGCTTTTGCAATACCCATATTCCAATATTCAGGATCTAACATGTAAGCAACACTGTGTAGTGGTGAATGCGCTCCAATCCATCTAGCATGAAAGTACTTCAATAGGACTTCTCTTTGTCTACTGGAGAATGGTACACGCCATTGCTTTTCCACCCACTGAATGCTCTAATTTCTCAGGACACTCCAAACTCCGCTGGACAGTCCACCGTTGCATCCATGCTTTCCCGAGATTAGGCGCTCTTTGATCAAGACTTCGTACGGCATACATAACAGGCATCATTACATGGTATGCATCCATCACACTGTTCCACCAACTTCTTCTCGTAAGCGTTGCCTTCAAGACTTTGATTTTCTCTTTCACTTTTTCACGTTGAGTGCTCTCCCAGTCATGAAATGCCATGCATGTAAATGTTTCGCAAACTGCATCTTTATTTCGAAGAAGAGACTCAAAAGTTGCAAATCCTAGTCTCCACTGGAAGCTTTAACATAACTGACATGCGAGGTCGAAAAATATCTAACACTCTTTGTCTCTTGAGCATGAATCTCACAAGCAGTGTCGACGATTGAGGCAAACCATTTGGTATCATCACTTTTATACCAATCTTTTAATACAAGATTCAAACTATGAGTATTACAGCCTACTGGAAAAACATGTGGATATTGTCGCTGTAGGATTTTGGATGCATTCTTGCAATTCTTTGCATTGTCCATGACGATTTGGACTACATTTTTGGCACCCACTTCCTCTATCACAGAGCCAATGACTTGAGCAATGTAAGCCCCAGTTTTGACTGAACCAGCAGAATCCACGGCATGGATGAAAGTCTCACCTCTAGGTGAAATAACCATTATATTAATTAATGGTTTTCTTTGTACATTAGACCATCCATCACTTACTATACTACATCCAGAAAGCTCTATATTGCTAAGAATTATTCTTTGTACACGTTCTTTTACTTGCGCATAACATTTCTCTAATAGATCATTTCGCATAGCATGGTACGTAGGCGGTGAAAACCGTGGTCCAAACTCACCAATTTTCTTCCATGCTCTCTTCCAATGCTCACTGTCCACCATCATCATAGCACTCCCAGAAAAGTAAATCGCTTCAGCAAGGGCGAGTTGTGCATCATCGAGCCGACCTTGACGTAGGCTTTCTTGCAATGAAGTTTGACGCATGGGCATATTTCCTACGTCAAAGTTCCGCTTGCAGGAAGACACTGGGAAGATTACTTTCTGGTTGCACATCGACGTTCGGAGTACAAGCAGGCGATGTAGCGGGAGTTTGATGATTAGAACAACAGTGTTCTTGCTGCCTTGATACATTAACGGTAGGAGTGTCATGTTTTCTTGAATCTTTCTTTTGAATTTCTTCTCTTATGCGTTTGGCCACTACAGGTGCAGAGGGGTGGGTACATGACTTTTTCTTCGGTCCGCCTAAAAAGTGTTCTCTTAGTCGAGGCGCCCCACCTGATTTTACTGCATGGCATAGCTTACACTCCTAATCTATGAATCGATCACCAACGTTAATTGCATATTGCCACTCTATCCCAGGTGCCTTTTTTTTCCTACTATTTGGAATTTGGACTCTATTAGAGGTATCTTTGGATCCAACATTGTCCTCCATCTCAACAAATAACCTATTCAACCAAGCATATAACAATGAATACACAAATGAAAAAACAACAAAGTCACTCACGTATTACAAAACATACATTAGCAGACAAACTACTTCGAAACTATCTTGACAAATATAAAAGATCATCACATAACACAAAACTACTTCGAAACTATCTTGCAAGGTCTGACTACAAAACTACTTCGAAACTATCATGCACATTGCACCCCCAATGAAGGATGCCTTTTGTACCCAATTAAGGATACTTTACACAATCAAAGATCTATGCTTGCCCAATACTCTAGTATAGGACAATAGACCTTCTCTAACATTCACAAAGAAAATCAAAGATCTATGCTTGCCCAATACTCTAGTATAGGACAATAGACCCTTGTCTACTCTAAACTATATCAAGTATCAAGAACCAATACAAGCCCCTAAGCAGGACTCTTGGCTCCATCAAACCATTCATAAAGCAGAATGAGGTAGATTACCTACGTAGCTCAAATGCAAAGCTGAATGACTCCAAATTTGTCCCTAAATCTCCGCAAGTATTAGCTACGAACCACACCCTGCCCCCAATTCAAAGAACTAAGGACGAGTGGCTCAATAGCCTTAGGAGTGCCTACAAGGAAAGACGACAGTCCCTAAGATAAGGACGTTCTTCCCAAGGGGACACTTCTAGCAACTTGAGAGCTCTACAAGTACTTTGAGGAGAGATATCACGCCCCCAAAACAAGGACTATCTCCCCAAAAGTTGTACGATGGGTGTCGGGCAGTGTTTATAAACAGAACAGAACCCCGCCGGTGTCCTTTGGTTTTCTCGACGGGCCCGTCGGGATATCTACTTATCCTGGCGGGCCCGCCGAGAAAACAAGAAGCCCGGAGGTGTTATGAGACTAGTGGGTTCTGGTAGGTCATTGCTCAGGTCATGTGAATATACAATGTGATCACAAGTTTTAATAAGTTAACAACAGGTTTTGTTAACGTGATCACGAAATTGTGAAGACGTTAATGAAATCCCTGATTACTCCTCAACTTAGTCAGCAAGGTTGACTCCCTAAAGCCTACATGGCATGCCACATCACATGCATACATGGCATTTCCACGTAATCTCTTATGTCCATGTCATCTTGCCACCTCAGCAGCACAATCAACTTGGTTGACTTTCTGTGCCTACATGGCATGGCACATCATATACATGCATGGCATTGCCACCTTACCTTTGAGCATGAGGAATACCTACGTGGAGGTTCCATGTCAGTAGTGTTTTGCCATGTGGCAAAACACATGCCACCTCATAATCATTTTTCATAATTTTAATTTCAAAAAAAATAATTCATTATTAAAATTTCATATTAAAAAAAATAATAATTTTATGTAATATAATTTTAAGACTCTCCTTGAAAAGAAAATAAATATAAATTTATTATCAAATAAATATTATTTATTAAAAATAATAATATTAAAAAATAAATATTCTTTATTTTTTAATCAAGTAAATATTATGATATAATTAAATAAATACTTACTATTTAAAAAATAAATATTTTTAAAAATATTTTTCTTTGGGAGAAAACTTGAAATATGTATTCTAAATAAGTGTAAAGAAATTTTAACATTATTTATTAATCAAATAAATTTTATATATTATAAAAATAAATTATTTATTAAATAAATAAAGAAAAATAATAAGATTTTCTATTTAAATTAATTAATTAATTCATCAATTCTAAAAATTATAATTCAATCAAAATGCTAACTAGCTTGGTATATATAGCCTAATTTTTTGAGTCTCCCTCATTCTTAGAGCTTCACCAACTTTAAAGATAGCTCCATTCCAATACGTTAATTTTTTTCTAGTATTATTTTAATCTTAATTATCTTCAATTTTATGCATAATCTCTTTTTTCCTATATCTTACCATGGGTTCACAAAGTCGCAAGAATAGAAAAAGTAATAGGCAGTGGGATCCCCCGACCCATCTTATTCATGACGAGGAGCAAGCAAGGGTTCGCATGGAAGATCGGAGAGATCGTGAGAACGCAAAGTAAAGGCTCGAGTATTGCAACGCATGATGGCGGGTTTGATTGATGAGGCGTCATCTCCTCCCCCCACCCATTCTCCTCCCCCCACCCATTCTCCATCTCTTCCACACCCATTCTCCATCTCTTCCACATGACCCCACTCCACCTCCTGCTCCTCCTCATTCTTCCACAATTCTTTCTCCACACTATTTTAGTCCTTCGCCACTCCTCCCTTACACCTTGCCCATGCGGTTGTCACTCCACCCTCAAGCGCCGCCCATGAGGTGGACACTCCTATCTCCAGTGCCTCTCCATCTTTTGGCATGCCCCTTGAGTTTGGCACTTCTCTCTTGGGTGTTGCCCACCATGAGCTAGCGACTCCTCCATTGGGTGCCTCTCCATCTTTGGGTGCACCATCCGAGCTTGCCTCTCCTTTCTCAGGCACCTCCCATGAGCTTGCCACTCCTCTACCCGGTGCCTCTTCACCCTCGAGCATGCCCCATGAGTTTGCCTCACCTATCTTGGGTGACACTTACGAGCTTGGCATTCCTCCATCTAGTGCGGCCCATGACCTTGATGCCACTCCTCCTTGATGTTGTGCACATGCCCTTTCTATCCCGCCCGCGGCACTCCTCACTTCGGCGATGCTGATGACATTGTCGACCATGTGCTTGCCACTCCACCCTTCGGTGTTGCATCTTCTCATGGGAAATCCCTTTCCAAGTCTGGTGCACGAAATCGTGCCAATGCTATATTCGACAAGTACTTTGTTGACCTCGATGTGACATCACAGTCTAGTGTGCTAGATGGAGTGAGTGGGTCCACGGGAGTGCTACCCCTCCACCCGCAAAGTTTCACCACCATCTGATATTGGATGGGCGAAACAGTGTGTTGCCACCTGCTATTTTCTGTATAGTGCCCAAGGGGTCCCCTATACAAAAAATAGCCGATTTGGGAGGGACATCACGCACATATGGTGTCCGATGGAGGTGAGACTTTGCGAGTGAATCCATGGGGCTACTACCTCTCCACTCCCAAAGTTTCACCACCATCGGATGCTGGATGGGCGAGACGATGCCTTGCCACTTGCTATTTTTTGCATAATTGAAAACTCCACACTAGGCACACTAATTGATATACCAAACTTGTTCAATGGTGACCAAAATTTTACAAGCATGTGGATGATGTTTGGGTATGATGGCATGGTGAAGAGCAGGATTTTCCATGGCCTCTCGTGTACTAAGAGACTTGAAAATTCCACATTGGGTGCTACTTGATATACCAAACATCGACGGATGGTGACCAAACTTTGTGAGCATGTGGGGGGTCCCTCCCCACATGCTCCCAAAGTTTGGTCAGATCCCCCCACATGCTTGCAAATTTTTGTCACCATCCAATGATGTTTGGGTATGATGGCATGGTGAAGAGAGGGATTTTCCATGGCCTCTTGAGCACTAATAAGAGACTTGAAAATTCCACATTGGGCGCTACTTGATATACTAAACATTGTCTGAGGTGACCAAACTTTGCATCCCCCTCTACAAACTGGCAAAGTTTGGTCACCACCATCAGAAGATGTTTGGGTACGATGGCATGGTGAAGAGTGGGATTTTCCATGGCCTCTCAAGCACACTGAGACTTGAAAATTCCACACTGGGCATTACTTGATATACCAAACATCGTCTGATGGTGACTAAACTTTGCAAGCATGTGGGGGGGAGGAGGGTGACTAAACTTTGCGAGTATATGGGGGTCCCCCCCCACATGCTCGCAAACTTTGGTCACCATCGGACGATATTTGGGTACGATGGCATGGTGGTGAAGAGTGGGATTTTCCATGGCCTCTCGAGTACTATAAGAGACATGAAAATTCCACACTGGGCGCTAATTGATATACCCAACATTGTTCGATGGTGATGACCAAACTTTGTGAGCATGTGGGGGGGACCCCCCCACCCCCACATGCTCGCAAAGTTTGGTCACCATCGGACGATGTTTGGGTATGATGGCATGGTGAAAAGCGGGATTTCAATGGCCTCTCGAGCACTAAGAGACTTGAAAATTTCACAGTGGGCGCTAATTGATATACCAAACATGCTCCGGTCTCCCCTCCCGATATGCTTGCAAAGTTTGGTCTCACTGGTCTGATGGCATGGTGAAGAGAGGGATTTTCCATGGCCTCTCGAGCACTAAGAGACTTGAAAGCGTGTTTTTTAAGGTCGAAAATGTTTTTTGGGCACATTTGGACCTCCGTTTTTTAGTTTACAGGCATTCACGGGGCGGGCACCGCGGGTAAGGTTTGATTTTCTGCAGAATTTTATTTTTGGTACTGCTGGCAGGAAGGGCGATTGGTTGTGCAGACACTGTGTGTACTGCAAAGAGGTCTTATAGGTGCTATTGGGTGTATGTATGCAAGTTGAGGTCACTGGTTGTGAGACAGTTTGGGTGTCGCATATAGTACCATTGCAAAGAATACAACAGTTTGTGTAGGTTAAACGAGAGTACTGTTTTTAGTGAGTTTTTGTTGTAGACAAGATGTCAAATGATGGAGTTAACTACATTGTTGTAGAGAAGCAAAGAATACAGCAGTTTGTGTAGGTTAAACAAGAGTATTGTTTTTGTTGTAGACAAGATGTCAAATGATGGAGTAAACTAGATTGTTGTAGAGAAGCTTGACAAGAATAAATTCCATGCTTGGAGGTTTAGATTGACAAATTTTCTAATGGGAAAAGGCTATTGGGACTACATTGAAGGTGAACATAAGGAGACACCAGAGATATTAGAGATTAATCCTACTACTGAAGATGTAAAAGAAAACAAGGAACAAGGAAAGTCATGTATTGGCTTTCTATTAGCATACATGACACCATGATTGGGCATATACAGGATGCTAAGTCGCCCAAGGAGGCATGAGACACCTTGGTGAAGCTGTATGAAGCTGTATGAAACTAACACCAAGGCAAGAGACACCTTGGTGAAGCTGTATGAAACTAACACCAAGGCACGCAAGATTCAATTGAAGAATGAGCTTCATACTGTGGAGAAGAAAAACATGTTTGTGAATTATTACGCCTTGAAGATCAAGGGCATTGTGGAATCTCTTACATCTATTAATGTTTCTGTTGATGATGATGGTAAGGTGGAAGTATGTCTACATGGTCTTAGGCCACAATACAAGACATTCAAGACGTCTATTCAGACTCGGGAAAACATTCCCAACTTTACAGATTTGGTGTCAATGCTAATCATTGAAGAGAAGAATTTGGCTGAAGATCAACAGTCTTCACAAAATAAAAACAATTTATAGCAGCATGCCTTCTACATAAGTTCAGGTAGTAGAGGACGAGGTAGAGGTCGTGGACATGGCCAAGGTGACCGAACAAGTAACCAGAATTATGATCAACAAAATAGCAGTAGCAACAGTTCCATGAATCATAATAACAACACACAAATGGAAGAGAACAATTTAGAGGTAGAGGGAGTCAAAGAGGTCGTCGTAATTGGCAAAGGCATCATAATGATACACGAGGTTGTTTTTACTGTGGTAAGCCTAGACATGTGTAGGCAGATTGCTATAAGAAGCAGAATGACATGCGAAATCAAAAAGTGCAGTAAAATAACTATGCGAAATAATGAGGATAATGAGAGGTTGTTTGTTATGCAACATGTAGTTAATGCTGTGTCTTGAAATGATATAGCAGCATGTAAGGATGATGTATGGTATGTTGATTCAAGTACTTCGAACCACATGACAAGTGATGGTGAGTGGTTCAAGGAAATGAAGAGTCTTGAAAGACCACGTTTTGTTGAAACAGGGGATGACATTGATCATCCGATTGCCTATGTTGGAGATGTGCCGTTGTCTATGCAGGATGGTAAGGTGAAGTACCTTGCAAATGTACTTCATGTTTCGAACATTACAAAGAATCTGGTTTGTGTTGGCCAGATGATTGAGCAGGGTTTGTAAGTGCAATTTAACCCGGATGATTGTTATGTAGAAGACACTAAAGGTAAGTGCAGGTTGGTTGCAAAAGGGAACAGAGTGGGCAAACTGTTTACACTGATGAATGTAAATATGCCTGAAGTGAGTGCTGCAATCAATGATTTTATATTCACGTGATCACAATTTTTTTTTGTTAATATGTGTTAACATGTTATTAACATGTTAACATGTTAACATGTTCCCAAAAAAGCCGGTGGGAAGCAACCTGGTAACCGAATAAAATCCCGCCGGGCTTTTTCTATACCCGACGGTCCCGCCGGGAAAACGAAAACCCCGGCGGGTCCCGGCGGGGTAAAATTTCCTATATATATGGGCCCGGGGGGCCCTTTGGGAGTTCATTGTTGCTGACAACATACACAGGTAATGAAACTTGTGTGTGTGTGTGTGTGTGTGTGTATGTGGGTGTGTGTTCGTGCGGGCAGCCGCCCAGTGTCGCAATGCGTGGCAGGATGTGGGTGGTCCGCCACACGAGGGATGTGTGTGGGTGTGTGTTCGTGCGGGCAGCCGCCCATTGTCGCAATGCGCGGCAGGATGTGGGTGGTCCACCACACGACAGGTGTGTGTGTAAGGCCATTCTTCGGAATGGTGCTTACCCTGGGGCACTTAGTCGGTAACGCGGCTAGTCTGTGTCCTATGGTAAGTATGGCACGCCGTAGCGGTACTAGTCGTTCGGTAACACGGCAAGCATAGTATCGTTATGGCGATGTCACCTTCCCTTCCCTTCCCTTTGTCAAATGCGGACATATGGTCGGTAACGCGGCCAGTGTATGTTCGTATCCTATTCGTATTTCCATAGAATCGGGCGGCATTTTGTCGTTTATGCGGCAAGTTGGTGTCGTCCGCTAGTGCATAAATTGTTTTTTGCATATTGCGGCATTTGATCGTTAACGCGGTCGAAAAAATGTCGTAAATTTGCTTGCATATTACGGCATATGATCGTTAACGCGGTCGAAAAAATATCGTAAATTTGTTTGATTTGACTTGTATTGTTTTTATTGTGTTTGATCCATGCGATACTTGGTTGCTAACGCGGCATGAGTATTTCATGGATCAAAGTTTACATCATATTGTCTAAACGTTTTATTTTATAATGTCGTGATTCGTAACTCGAAAAAATGAATATCTCTCTCTCTTCCTACCCCCCTCTCTCTCTCTCATGATACACTTCACAACTCTTTCTCTCTCTCTCTCTCTCTCATGATACACTTCACAACATGATAGATGTGTAGATAAGGATTTCTTTTTTTTTCTCTTAAAATATACATAATTCTTAATAATTTCTTTTTTCTCCCTCTATTTACTTAAAAATTAAAATAGTACATTATTTTCCTCTTTAGGAACTCACAAAAACATTAAAAATGTCATCTAATGTTTCTTCTCTCTATCTGTCACAACTCTCTCTTCCTCTCCTCTCTCTCTCTCTCTCTCTCTCTCTCTCTCTCTCTCATGATACACTTCACAATTCTCTCTCTCTCTCTCTCTCTCTCTCTCTCTCTCTCTCTCTCATGATACACTTCACATCTCTCTCTCTCTCTATCACGATAGGTGTGTAGATGAGTGCTTTAGGATTACAAAACATTATTTTTCTCTCTTTAGGAACTCACAAAACTGTTAAAAATGTCATCTAATGTTCCCTCTCCCTCTATCTGTCACACCTCTCTCTCTTCCTCCCCCCCTCTCTCTCTCTCTCGTTCGATAATGTATAAACTTGATAAGTAATAATGCACTTTGTTGCGGTTGTCTCACGTTCGATAATGTATTGCATGATGTTGAGTTCAGTAATATTGTTTGATATTCCGTTTTTGTTTGATCATTGATAAGTAATGATACACTTGTTGCTGTTCTCTCACGTTTGATGATGTATTGGATGATGTTGAGTTCATTAAAATTATTTGATATTCCGTTTTTGTTTGAACATTGATAAGTAATGATACACTTGTTGTGGTTCTCTCACGTTTGCTTGATGTTGATTTCAGTAATGTTTGATATTCTGTTTTTTTGTGTTTAGTGATATTTGCTAGATTTACGAAGACGACCAACATGCTTTTCCCCCGTGAAGAGCGTAAAATCGTTCTATGAGCAATTGGCATTGAAGTAATTATCACAGTGTCACAATGTGCTGATGATGTCGTCAAAAAGATCAATGAGTCTGAGATACTCATGCGAGATCTAATAGACCAGATATGGAAAAATGCACAGCGTCGGCTTCGAAGCGGAGGCAACGCTGAGTTGCTTGATAGACAGAAGATAGCAGATTTCAACCATCAACATATAACACGAACCATTTTGGGGAGCATGCGTGTAGCATGCAGTGATCTTAGAGATGCTGCCCCGCCTGAAGCTAATATGCAACGTCTATAGTTATGGGACGTTGTATGGAGCGAGCAAAGAGCCAAGAGCAAGCGCATGAAGGCGCTGGATGCAGAGTCCCTCCCCAAAAGAGTGCGCATTGCCCAGGACGTCGCTGCAATGTCCAGCCAGGTAGATGCAAGTGGTACAGGTGTCATTAATCGTACCATCTATAATTCTATGTGCACACACCTCATTGGCATCCCGCACGAGGCTCTGTTCGAAGGGCGAACAATAGGCTCTGGTGTTTTTGGCACAGTAAAGGAGTATACAGTTAAAGGTATATCATTTTTGCCAGAGCACATTACTTTTTGCGAAAAGCACTACAAAGGAGAAGGCAGCGCCAAGTTCGAGAGCTTCCACGCAGAGCAGGGCATGCAGGTTCTACACCCATTGATTGTCAGGTGTATTGCATTCACAAAAGAATCTCCTTGGATCACAATTTTCTCGTACTATAATGGCGGCTCGCTTGGTGATAATCTTCTGAAGGTTCCCTTCAGATTCAGTGAGTTCACTAGAGCAATTTTCCATTTGGATCGAGGATGGAGACAACCCCCGCCTGATAATATTCCTTTAAGTCATCTAGAACTTTCTAAAATAAAACAAATAGTAATAACCATGCCACATATTATGCATGCCCTGGTGGAAGGCCTAGCGGCAGCACATCTGGCAGGAATTGTACATACCGACCTACATCCATTCAATGTAGTGTTGGATTTTACAAAAGAGTTGAAGCCACGCATAGGTATTATCGATTGGGGGTTACTGCTGAGAGCGCCCAAAAAACGGGTGTCTCTCAATTTTGTATTTGAAGCAGACAAGAACCCAGAGAAGGTGGCACAGGCGGTCTCCTACGTAGACAGAGAGCGAAATAAACGGCTGTGGATAGCCCCGGAGCTTTATGATCCGTTTTTGGCAGATGCATACACTCCTGCATCTGATGTTTTTGCCTTGGGATATTTATTACAAACTTTATATGACTTTTGGCAGAAAGTACAAGAGTTGTGGATGGATAATAGTTCCTACGACAAAGTTACCATGGATACTATTATTCATAGAGTCAAAAATTGGATGTTTCTACCTAATTGCGATGAGCGAAAATCAATTTTGCAAGTAGTTGAATTTTTTAGATCACTAAATATTGACCCAACGAGGACACAACGTTCTCTTGTAGAGCTATCGGTGTCATTCACCCCAATTTTGTAATGATACAGTATCAGGAGATTAAGTTTCAGGAATGGCACTTTGTTTCTCTCTTCAAAATTTGATGTGTCCATTGTTTGAAATATTATCTCATTGAGTCTTTGCAATATCTCTCTCCTCTTGTGGTGTTTAAGTTTATGTTTTCTCTTCAAAATTTGATGTGCGCGCATTGTTTGAAGTATTTTTGGAGTCTTTGCAATACATATTTCTCATTGAGTCTTTGCAATACATATCTCCTCTCGTGGTGTTAAACTTTAAGTTTTTGAGGGTAATGGCCAATTTATCTTACGTTGATCTTTACTGTTCATTAAAATCCTAAAGTCATTTATGTTCATGCAGATATGGCAGAGGCGCAAGCAAACAAGCATCAAGAGTTAGCCAAGAAGGCATATGAGTGAATGAAGGCCCTTGCACATGGCCTGACAGCCCGCGAAGCTACAAGAACAGCATGCAGGTTGTCGAAATGGACAAATCCTACTTATGTCCAATGGAAAGACATAAACAAACGCGTAACCACAGAGATGATAAAGGAAATATGGCCATGTCCAGATGGCGAGATTAAGAAGGGAAGATGGAAGATTTCACGTTGCACTCACAATGATATCAAAACTAATGCCGAGCGCATTTTCTTGGAGGTGTACGGTCGTCCTCTCCATAACGCCGACGCTCCACTCTATTTTGCTAAGATGCTATATGCTCAATTTATCCTAGAAACTCCAGTGGACTTCGCCTCCAGAGAGGCCACTGTCAACACCCACGACATACGTGAAGAGACAGTGACATTCACAAGGGAAGAACTTGCTCTCATGGTGGAGGGCACTGGATTGGAGTTAAACAAGGTCAAAGAAAGCTTAGGGGCACAGCTAGCAGAGAAGGAGAAAGAAGTCGAGCGATTATCTCAAGCGTCAACTCCTCCCCCGGCCAATAGAGGGATTCAAGAGCAGCTCACAAAGATCAGCCAAGATGTACAGAGCATCTCTTCACGTATTGCTCCTGTGCGCCAAGGAAACCACATCTCTCATTTTTTGATACATCCTGATCTTGTGGGAGTTTCTGCTGAGGCTACTAGTTCCTCCACCCCCCAATGTCCTGTATGTTACAAAGTATTCGATGGGTGGAGCGGCCAGTATATACTACCCTGTGGACACTACTACCACTTAATATGTTTAGTGAGGCAAATGCAAAATACTTCCACATGTGCATTGTGCAGTGTCCTAATAAATCAAGGTATTTAAACAGTGTTCGGCTAGCGAATATAAACCACCAGGACCTTTAGATGCAACTCCTAGTGCAATTCGTAATTTATTTCAAGACGAAAGCTAAGAAAGACAAATCCTACTTTTGTATTGATAATTTCTCCAAATACGATCATTTGTACAAGTACTTTTTATGAACATAATGAAATGACTTCTTCCTCTATGTCAGTATCTTGCTCCAAAATTCTTTCACCGTTTACTCTCTCGTCTGCTAAATTAAGCTCATCTAAGTCAATGTCTAAATTGTCTTCTATCTCAAGGGTGGTGCACAACGTGCGTCCAACATCAAAGTTCTCATCTACTACATCATCACAATTGTACATCCATCTGGGCATATCTTCTTCATACTCTTCGCTTTCAATGTCTCACAAGATCTTTTCATTGCAATACATGTAAACAAGTTTATTTGCTCGATCTGCAAGAAGTCGATTGCGAATAGTACTGTGAATATATTTGTACATGCTCCAGTTTCTTTCTGAGCCTTAGTTTGAAGAGCACTGACTTAGAACCTTCATCGCAAGGTTGCGCAATAAAGCATAATGCTCACCACCATTCATCATCCACCGCTTCCATGCAGGTTGCTCTTTAGCCATTTGTTGAACAAGAGAGTTGGAAAATAAACCCTCTTTCAATCGAAATGAGGTCATCTCCTTTATGCACTTTACACGATCATCAACATTATTATAGAAAGTGTTTACCACTTTATAAAAATCTTGCACCACCTCAACGTTGGACATCACATCCATATTCCAATATTCAGGATCTAACATGTAAGCAGCACTGTGTAGTGGTGAATGCGCTCCAATCCATCTAGCATGAAAGTACTTCAATAGAACTTTTCTTTGTCTACTGGAGAATGGTACACGCCATTGCCTTTCCACCACTGAATGCTCTAATTTCTCAGGACACTCCAAACTCCGCTGGACAGTCCACCATTGCATCCATGCTTTCCCGAGATTAGGCGCTCTTTGATCAAGACTTCGTACGGCATACATAACAGGCATCATTACATGGTATGCATCCATCACACTGTTCCACCAACTTCTTCTCGTAAGCGCTGATTTTCTCTTTCACTTTTTCAAGTTGAGTGTTCTCCCAGTCATGAAATGCCATGCATGTAAATGTTTTGCAAACTGCATCTTTATTTCTAAGAAGAGACTCAAAAGTGTAAAAGTGAGTGCAAAACCTAGTCTCCACTGGAAGCTGTAACATAACTGACATGCGAGGTCGAAAAATATCTAATACTCTCTATCTCTTGAGCATGAATCTCACAAGCTGGCGAGCAGTGTCGACGATTGAGGCAAACCATTTGGTATCATCACTTTTATACCAATCTTTTAATACAAGATTCAAACTATGAGTATTACAGCCTACCAGAAAAACATGTGGATATTGTCGCTGTAGGATTTTGGATGCATTTTTGTAATTTTTTGCATTGTCCATGACGACTTGGACTACATTTTTGGCACCCACTTCCTCTATCACAGAGCTAATGACTTGAGCAATGTAAGCCCCAGTTTTGATTGAACCAGCTGAATCCACGGCACGGATGAAAGTCTCACCTCTAGGTGAAATAACCATTATATTAATTAATGGTTTTCTTTGTACATTAGACCATCCATCACTTACTATACTACATCCAGAAAGCTCTATATTGCTAAGAATTATTCTTTGTACACGTTCTTTTACTTGCGCATAACATTTCTCTAATAGATCATTTCGCATAGCATGGTACGTAGGCGGTGAAAACCCTGGTCCAAACTCACCAATTTTCTTCCATGCTCTCTTCCAATGCTCACTGTCCACCATCATCATAGCACTCCTTAGAAAGTAAATCGCTTCAGCAAGGGCGAGTTGTGCATCATCGAGTCGACCTTGACGTAGGCTTTCTTGCAATGAAGTTTGACGCATGGGTATATTTCCTACGTCAAAGTTTCGCTTGCAGGAAGATGCACTGGGTAGATTACTTTCTGGTTGCACATTGCCTTTCGGGGTACAAGTAGGCGATGTAGCGGGAGTTTGATGATTAGAACAACAGTGTTCTTGCTGCCTTGATACATTAACGGTAGGAGTGTCATGTTTTCTTGAATCTTTCTTTTGAATTTCTTCTCTTATGCGTTTGGCCACTATAGGTGCAGAGGGGTGGGTACATGACTTTTTCTTCGGTCCGCCTAAAAAGTGTTCTCTTAGTCGAGGCGCCCCACCTGATTTTACTGCATGGCATAGCTTACACTCCCAATCTATGAATCGATCACCAACGTTAATTGCATATTGCCACTCTATCCCAGGTGCCTTTTTTTTCCTGCTATTTGAAATTTGGACTCTATTGGAGGTATCACTGGATCCAACATTGTCCTCCATCTCAACAAATAACCTATTCAACCAAGCATATAACAATGAATACACAAATGAAAAAACAACAAAGTCACTCACGTATTACAAAACATACATTAGCAGACAAAGTACTTCGAAACTATCTTGACAAATACAAAAGATCATCACATAACACAAAACTACTTCAAACTATCTTGCAAGGTCTTACTACAAAACTACTTCGAAACTATCATGCACATTGCACCCCTAATGAAGGATGCCTTTTGTACCCAATTAAGGATACTTTACACAATCAAAGATCTATGCTTGCCCAATACTCTAGTATAGGACAATAGACCTTCTCTACCATTCACAAAGAAAATCAAAGATCTATGCTTGCCCAATACTCTAGTATAGGACAATAGACCCTTGTCTACTCTAAACTATATCAAGTATCAAGAACCAATACAAGCCCCTAAGCAGGACTCTTGGCTCCATCAAACCATTTATAAAGCAGAATGAGGTAGATTACGTACGTGGCTCAAATGCAAAGCTGAATGACTCCAAATTTGTCCCTAAATCTCTACAAGTATTAGCTACGAACCACACCCTGCCCCCAATTCAAAGAACTAAGGACGAGTGGCTCAATAGCCTTAGGAGTGCCTACAAGGAAAGACGACAGTCCCTAAGATAAGGACGTTCTTCCCAAGAGGACACTTCTAGCAACTCGAGAGCTCTACAAGTACTTTGAGGAGAGATATCACGCCCCCAAAACAAGGACTATCTCCCCAAAAGTTGTACGATGGGTGTCGGGCAGTGTTTATAAACAGAATAGTACCCCGCCGGTGTTCTTTTGTTTTTTCGGCGGGCCCGCCGGGATAAGCAGTTATCCCGGCGGGCCCGCTGGGAAAATCAAAAGCCCGGAGGTGTTACGAGACTAGTGGGTTATGGCAGGTCATTGCTCAGGTCATGTGAATATACAATGTGATCACAAGTTTTAATATGTTAACAATAGGTTTTGTTAACGTGATCACGAAATTGTGAAGACGTTAATGAAATCCCTGGCTGCAATGTTTGCAAATGCTTTAGGAGTTGTAGATATAGACATTTGGCATAATAGAATTGGACATGTAAATGTGCAAAGAATGAAGTCTATGCAGACTAAAAAAATTGTGATAGGGCTGTCTAAGTTTAAGGTTGAAGGTATGTAAAAAGTATGTGAAGCATGTCAATTTGGAAAGCAAACAAAGCATGCATTTCCAAATGATAGAAATGTGAGCAAGAATGTACTACATGTTGTGCATTCAGATGTATGGGGTCTTGCACGAAGACTATGTCTATGGGTGGATGTGCAGGAACTATGTACACGAAGACTATGTCTATGGATGGCTGTGCAGGAACTATGTAACATTTATTGATGACCACACGAGGAAAGTGTGGGTGTATTTCATGAAGGAGAAGAGTGAATTTTTTGGTCCGCTCTTCACCCATGCAATCGTACCCAAACATCATGGTGACCAAAGAGTGACCAAAGTTTGCAGTGAGAGTGAGGACGAACCTGTTCAGGCCTTTTTTTGTGAGTCATTAAGAATTTGTTTACCCTAGTGGTTACAAAGAGTTTGAATATTGATTTAGAAAGGAGTGCCCGTGAATTCTGTTGTCGACTGCTATTTGTGCGAGGGCGGCGTATCCGCGGTGGCGGGATATGGTTGGTGGGCTGGGTCGGAGAGAGCCAACCAAGAACGCAGGGTTATGTTGAGGAAGAGAGTTCCTTGTTGGGAGACGCTCTTCTTCTCTGTGGCTGTGCTTGCGAAGGCTGGAGAGTGGAAAAGATACAAGTAAGTGTTTATATTTGGGATAGTTGATGATTTCACGCGTACAAACGATAGATGGTGGTAGTAACCTTACAGCTTTTCTGGTTATCTGGGAGGCTCTCTTCTTTAAATTTTTTTCGTGGGTGCTTCTTTAAATTTTTTTGGTGGGTGCTTCTTTAAATTTTTCGTAAGACCTTGTTAACTGTATGCTCGATATTATAGTAGAACCTTTAGGAATAATTATAAAATTACATATAGTAAGGTTTTGAGCATCGACATGTACTCTTTTCGAAATAAAATATGTGAATTTTCAGAGAACAAAATGTACATGAAGGCAGTGCAATTACACGCGGAAAGAAGATGTCAACAATGAAGTTTATAAAAGAGAACAAAATGTACATGAAGGCGGTGTAATTACATGCAGAAAGAAGATTCCAACAAGGAAGTTTATAAAAGAAGGTGATGCGTTTACATCCGGAAAGAAGCAAATTTTGATCCTAAACAAAACACGCTTCCTCTTCAGTAAGACCAACAAACTTATATATTTCAGGAGAGAGTGGGACAAATTCATCACCATCTATAATGGCTTTTTTGAATTTATATGCTCTCTCCCATACAGATAGATAAGATGTACTGGAATCATGTGGTGACTGGGGTTGCTGATCATCATCAACGACGAAAGGATTAGAACTACTTCCTGGTGCATTGTTGTTGTTATCTTGGAGTCCATCAGCATCTTCATTATCTTCCTCTTCATAATCTCCGCTTCCTCTTCCATTGAAGGGGTCAAAGTATCTCGTCGGAGTAGTATCTTGAAAGAAAATCTCTTCTATATCCATACATTGAGTCAGGTGTGGGAATTTCATGACTTTCCACATTGTTGCAGACCCTTTTTTAAAGATGCTCCTAGTTTATTGGCTATATAATTATCAAGATAGACGTATGCTCTTTCGAATAGATTTATAGGTGATAAGCAAACTTTATTCTTTAAGTCTCCCCCTCGCCATATAAGGCATATATTTGGCATCCTCTAGTAGTTTCTTCAGCAGATATGTTGTGCGAGAAAAATTTAAAGTGTAGTTTATGCAAATCTTTCATGCAATAACCCACCATGCCTTCTAGGGTATGCATCTTAACTTGTCTAAGACCTCTACACAACTACTGCACCCTCAGGCTTAAATAAATCCCATCCTAAATATCTTTTTATCGTTTTTTCTATGCTTATCAAGGGTGGAGCCATCAAACTAGCTACCATTTGAAAATGAAAATGATTTAAGGTTCCTCATTTCTCAAGTGCGAAGAGACCTTTCAAACATTCCATCCTTACAAATTCCTCCAAGGGCTCCCAACAAGATAAGTGAATATCTCTATTACCTATTGCAATTGTAACGGAAAGAAGGGATTTTGTGTATGGAAGGTTCAGATTCCGCATTCTTCTCACTTTATATTGGTTTTTTCCCTTTACTCTCTACTTTGCTTGAACCTTCAAGAAAACATTGAAAGTCAAAGAATGTCAACAATTGTTATATTTAACGCCAAATGAACATTTATAACCGAAAATAGAATAAAGTTTTTATTGCAAAATCTTTTTTTTCTTTTAAGATTACAACTGAAATTTGATATATTAGTGGTGGCATAACGAATGTTAATCAATAAATTAAAATTTGCATACTGTTATATTATCAAATAACGAATTCTAATTATATTTAAAATTTATTTGTCATATACATATTTTTGATTTGTTTAAATCAAATTAGTATTGAATTAGTTAAATAATTTTATATTGCAATTACAAAACTAGGCAACAATTACTTAATTTATGTGTACTATTAAACAGCGAACAATCAAATACTTCTATTGATATTAAGAACGTAAATTTTTACTACACAAGCACAAAACTAGGGGAAAAAAATAAATTTTTAGTATAGTATCGAAAAAAGAAAAAGTAAATAAATTTTATTATATATTTAATTTTAAGGTAGTGTAAATACAGTCCAAACATTTTATACCATAATTTGTCACTATAAATAAATAAATAATCAAATAAAAATTAACATATATATATTATAGATGCGAAGTATTATAAATTATTTGAACAAAAACCGAAATGCAGATAAGACTGATACAACAGAAAAAGCCGACTGAAAATTTCACATTTTATTTGAAAGCACATTATTTACTTTTAATAACTGTAATACAAAAGTTGGAATAAATAAATAAAACGATTACAGATAGTGGCAACAAAAATACTGCGAATATCTATTTTATAAAAGGCAATATAAAAATATACATTTTCGGCTAAGGATGCCTTTTACAAATTGACATGGAAAGCAGAAGAGATCTGATGTAAAATTTCCATAAAAGTGTACATCATGTGCAGCACCACGCGCAGGAAGCCGTAGAAAAGAAGAAGGCGAACTGTGAATTTAGTAATAACAAAACAGCATGTGCTTACACGTGTTCTTAATCAAAACCAAATTTAATTAAGCAAAAAAGAGTTTAATTTATTAATTAATAATTTATTTTTTATTAATTAATCAAACACGTCCCAGCATCATGAAACAAAAGCATACCTCCCCGAATGAAACAAAATCATGTGTAGCACCTGCGCAAGAACCCATGAAAAACACGAAGAACCCGCAAACCTCCTTCATCCCCGTTTGTGGTGTGAGGCAGCAATTTCTTTGTTTGTGTTGCTTGGACATGTGCAGGTGCTTCTTGGTTGCCCGCAACAAGAACATAAGCAGCCTCTTCCTCTATGCCTTATGTTGCACAGGCTTCCACTTGAAAAGCCAGGCGGTGAAAGCCTTCAAGTACAATAGATAGGTTACCTTATTTCTGTGCTGCTACTTGAGGCTGCGTGCGGTCTAGGTAGATTTCGGGGTGCCTGTGTTTGTGAAACCATCATTTGCTTGGGGTTTGCTTGGGGCTTGACAAAGACTGCATCTCGGCTGCATGCATTTCTTGAGCACTAAGTAGGGATGCGAGAGCATCACTACTACGAGAAACATGGGCTGCAAACCAAGCATAGGTTCTGTAAAAATAAGATTTTGTGCATTGAGTACCGTAGAGGCTCTATGAGAAATTTTCACTTTGAGAAGCAGGATGCTTGCTGCTATGTATAACATGGAATTTTCTGGTTGAACTTGTAGAAAACGATCTCCCAAACCATTCATTTCATCCTTGATGATGGAGTAGATGCCTTGTTGGAATGTGTAGACCTTGAGAAGGAGCATAATATAGGCTTCTTGTTGTAATGTAATAGCAGAAGGCAGAAGATTACCTTTGGCTTTTGCATGCTGCAAATTATGTGAGAAAGTAGCACAGGCATTAAGTGCATGTTGAGCAACATTGTGTTAAAACCCTAAAGATCTCTCTAGCTAATAACTATGCATAAACATGCATAAACCAGACATATACTCATCCACCCGACCACCCCCAAGCCAAAGGGTGTACACATAAATACAATGAAGTACCACATACCTTACCTTGGTGTCCCATACCACCAAGAGATATGGCTTCACTCTAGAAGCACATAGCTCTAGCATGAAATGACAAGAGAGTAGATACAATGCCCTACTTAAGAGAACATCCCTTGAGAGTGCCCCATATCCCTATTATATAGGAGAGCCCTCAAGTGACTCTTGACTCTCCATTTCCATGTGTGATTGTTGGTTGCCTGTGACCCTAGCCTCAACCCAAGGTTAGACCTAACCCTTGCTCCACTAGAGCATCTTCCCATGCTCACATGCCTAGGTGGGTTAGCCTCCTAGAATATGCACATATAATGTGCACATAACATACTTCCCCTCTCTCAAAACATTGCACTCTTGCAATGAAAAGAAGGAAAACTACGCTGAACGTTCTCAATTGACTCCCATGTCGAATCCTCAATTTCCATGTCTTTTTACTTAATTTTAACCTCAGGGATTAAGCAACTATGAAGTTTCCTTTCCCTGAATTCAAGTACTTTTTTAGGTTCATGTGGAACATAAGACAAATCTTTGACTTCAACGAGTTCTTGAGGAGTAACTATGTTATCCTCACCTCCCAGTTTCTCTTTCAGTCTACTGACATCATGAAAGACTGGATAAACTCTGACATGTGGAGGTAGTTTTAGCTCATATGCAACTGTGCGAATCCGACGTATAACTTAGAATGAACCACAATATCTACGAGATAATTTTGAGCACTTTTCTGTTGACAAAGTTTGAGAATCTTTAAAAACTTTCAAATAAACCAACGCTCCTGGATCAAAAGACCAAGGCGAGCCTCCCCTATCAGCATAAAACCGTGCTCTATCCTGAGCACTCCTGATAGAATCCTGATCTTGAGTCAGCATTTCCTACATATCTCGTAAGAGATACCTCTATGCATCAAGCTTAATGTCCTTAAGACTGACATCAATAGGTGCCTTAGGTTGATACCCATACATAAGCATGAACATACTATAACCAGTAGCCATATGCTTAGAACTGTAATAGGTAAATTTCATCATTAGAAGATATTTTTCCCAACTCAATGGTTTTCCAGAAACATATGCATGAAGCATATTCTCTACAATCTGATTCATATGCTCTGTTTGCCCATCAGACTCTACGGGTGATCAGAGGAACTCATACTCAAAGATGTTTCCAATTTCTTAAAAACTTCATGCTAAAAATGAGCTGTGAACTTAGAAGGTAGACCATACAGTCTAAACAATTGCTCGACAAATTGGTAAGCCAATTTTGATGCTTTAACTTTTGTCTTTGTGGGTAAAAACCTGGCCATCTTTGTAAATCTATCCACGACTACCCAAATGGCAAAACCTAGCCATCGTTTTCAATATATCCACGACTACCGAAATGGAATCATGACCCTTGCTGGTATGTGGAAGTATCATAATGAAATCCATGGAAATACTTTCCCACTTTCGAGAGATGGAATATCCAAAGGATGTAATAAACCATCTGATTTAAGGCACTCTGTCTTATTAATCTGACACTGATGACACGATCACATAATTCTAAATAAAATCCTTCATTTTTGGCCAGTAAAAAGTCCTTCTAACCAAAGCCAAGGTACGTTATATGCTCGGATGTCCTGTCGATGGTGCATCATGGCACTCAAATAGGATCCTTAGTTTAATTTCTAGCAGGAATATCCAAAGGATGTAATAAACCAGTAGATTTAAGGCACTCTGTCTTATTAATCTGACACTGATGACACTTGACCACATAATTCTAAATAAAATCCTTCATTTTTTGCCAGTAAAAAGTCCTTCTAACCAAAGCCAAGGTACGTTATATGCTCGGATGTCCCGTAAATGGTGCATCATGGCACTCAAATAGGATCCTTAGTTTAAATTCTAGCACATCTAGTACACAAACCTTATCATTTCGGAATAAAAGACTATTCCGAATAAAAAATTGGTTGGCTTTTCCTTCATTCACTAGGTTTTGATCTACCTCAGAGTTGGACCTTGATTTTGCCAAATTCTAATATTTTCCAAAGAAATATCTGTACTGTATTTTCTCCTGAGTGAATCGTACAAGTTAGAAGTAATTTCCATGAAGCTAAGTTCATTAACTTCACCAATTTGACTCAACGCATCAGTAGTGCTATTCAAGCTACCTTTTCTATATTTAATCAAAAATCAAAGTCCTGCATCAATTCAGCCCATCTGGCCTTTCTACCTTTCAGATCTAGTTGATCACAAATGAATTGCAAAGACTGGTGATCTATCAAGACCATAAACTGAGACCCATAAATAGATATTGTCTCCATGCCTTTAAAGCATAAATGATTGCATACAACTCTTTCTCTTGAACTTGATACCTAGTTTGTGCATTGTTGAGTTTCTTACTCTCGAAGGCCACATGCTTTCCATCCTAGAACAAAGTTGCGCCTACCGCAAAATCAATAGCATCAGTCTCAATAATGTAAGGCGCCTTCTAAGGCTAACACAGGAGCATCTAGAACTTTATATTTCAAAGTATTGAAAGTTTTCATTCCACTCAATCGGAGAATTAGACTTCTTATTTTTACTCTTAAGAAGGTTGGTAAAAGGCACTGTCAACTTTGAATAATCCTTGACAGATTTTCGAAGAAATACCACGAAACCTAAGAAAGATCTTAACTGCTTGACCATACGCGGAACTAGCCATTCCAAAACCTTTTGGAATGGCTAGTTCCAAAACCTTTTGGATGTGATCCAAGTCTATACTTAAGCCATATTGAGAGATCTTATGACCCAAGTATAACAATTCCTTTTTGAAGAAATCACACTTAGATAACTTACAATACGGTTTCTCCTTCCTGAGCCTTCCTAGAACCTCTTTAAGATAATCCTCATGCTCAGCCAAAGTTTTATTGTATATCAAAATATCATCTAAGAAAACCACCACGCATTTTCCTAACAGATCCCGAAATACATCATTCATCATTTGTTGGAAAGTTGCTGGTACATTAGTGAGAGCAAAGGGTAACACTAAAAATTCATAATGGCCATAATGTGTCCTAAAAGTAGTTTTAGAAACATCTTCCTCTGCAATATAGATCTGATGATAACCGGTTTGCAAATCAAGCTTTGTGAAATACTTACTTCCTTGCAACCTATCAATAAGATTGTCTGATCTAGGCACTGGGTATTTGTTCTTAATTGTAACCTTGTTAGACGTTTGTAATCAATATACATCCGCTAGGTACCTTGATCTTTTTTCTTAACCAAGAGAACTGGTGCACCCCAAGGAGACTTACTTGGTCTAATTTGATCCATCCTCAAGTATTTAGCTAGTTGCTTTGCTACCTCGTCTTCCTCAGTCTGGCTAAGCCTATATGGAGGAATACTAATAGGTTTTACACCTAGCACTAGCTTAATTTTATGGTCCATCTCTCGTTTAGGAGGTAAACCAGGAGAGGTAACTTATTAGGAAATACATCCTGAAATTTGCTCTTATAATGAAATTTAATACTTTACTTTCCCAAACATCCAAAGAAACAATGTTTACATCAAAATGAACATATGAAGACACTGGATCCATAACCAATTGGGAAAGTTCATAGTTAAAAAGATTTTCCATTAACTCAAGCTCATTAAAATAAATCAACAGAAAAATTCTTATTTTTTCGATGAAACCATTCCATCCCTAAAATGATGTCTACATGACCCAAGCTCATGACATGAAAATCAAGTCTATTTGAGTATAATTGGATGTCTAACGGTAGTTTTGACACCTTCTTGTCCTAGAATTGGACTTGTCCTCCAGCCATCCTGACCTTGTACATGTGATCATTCTGTGTGGTTTTCAGCTTCATCCTCTATACCACAATGTCGTCTCAATAAAATTGTGAGTACTACCAGGATCAAACAAAATATGAACCCGATGTCCATTTATTGATCCATAAAGACGAAATAATTTGTTTGGACCCCAAAAACATCTTTACTGAAAGTACAATCTGAACATTGGCTTCCTTCAAGATGTGTAATATTGACTTCAGAAAATTTACCTTGAAGTTCTGTAATGTGTATAGATTTCTTTGGTATGAACTTCTTCAGTGCTGCCTTTTGTCCAAGCGTCGAAGGTGATGTAGCTTCATTCAAATGAAATAATTTCTTCGTGTGTCCCTTTTCCTTGCATTTGAAACATGTGATATTATCCTTGCTCATAAATTTTTACTTCTTGTTATTGGCATTGTCAGAATTTTTTAGTTTTGGTGTAAAAACCAACTTTCTTTTTTGTTCACTATTTAAAAAAGTGAACGTGGATTTCTTTTCATTAGATGATGGTTTTGAGGTGTTAGCGTCGACCATAGTTTTATGAAAAACCTGAGCTGCGTCGTGAATAGCATCCTGAGCCGTTTCGACCTTGCATTTTTTTATCTGGTATTGATAGTTACGAGCTAGACCATTGATGAAAATCCACATAAGGTACGATCATCAGACTTGGCTTTGGTAGCCAAGTGTCTAAACTTCTACACATAATTGTCAAAAGACTGAGAGGAATCCGAGACCACAAGATGCATCATTATCTAGTATTAGCCCGACTGGCTACTCTGGATGCATGTTGTAAGCTGGCAATTGAATATGAAGACAATATGTTGGAATTGCCACAACCAGAAGATGTCAAAATATCTTTGGTAGCAACGACTTTGCGAGTTTCGAGTCACTAAGAGATTGGAACTCGGAGCAAGCAAGTTGGGAACATGACTGTGGATGAACTCAGTAATGCCATACTAGAAAAATTGAAGGTGAAGGATGGAAGAGAAACATTTGGGCATGGGCATACCCATCTCTACCCTCGTAGAGATTTGGTGTGGTGTTCTATGTGCAGATTGAATCACACTACCATTGAATGCTTATAGTTAAGAGCAAGGCCATTATTCTATTGTGCACACTGTGTAAAGTTAGGGAATTATGACACCTCCATGTGCAGGTATCCAAGGTTCCAACCTGTAGCACAGATGTCGGCACCTAGAGCCCCACTGGCGTTACCAGCACCACCCCTACAAATCACTGCAGTTGTAGGATAGCCAAACCCTTCCTGTTTACCTAGGGGGATGTTCATTCCCTAGGGATGGATATGAGATGCACACATGAAAGGAACTCTCAATTTCTAGAGAACCCAGAGACATAGGCAGTCTCGCAGCTATACTATCCACTTTTGTGCAAATGCCATTGGGGCAATTGCTGTGTAGTTCACCAACATTGTGGGTAGACATAAAAGAATGGGTAGAGGGCTGACTAAGGCCAGCTGAAGGCTACAAAGGATGTTCACTCACCTCTAGAAGAAAGAACCTTAAAACACACAAGGGAAAGAACAACTAGAGTCGTCAAAATACCGGTTAATCAATTGGGGCGTTATCACGAAAGTGAAGACACTAATGCTACAATCCCAATTCATCATAACGGATACTAGACATTGGCTATCCTGGTCGGTGGGACGGGGGTTAGCATCATCACAAAATGATGTTGGAAAAATTGGGAAAAACCCGATCTGAAAAGAGCAGATCTTATCTCGTTAAAATGGCAGATGGAACATCTTCAAGGCCCATTGGGCTTTTAGAGAATGTGCGACTCGAACTCTTTACGTCTCGCTACCATCATACATTTTTAGTAATGGACTTTCTACGGCGCCAACCAGACTCATATGACATAATATTGGGGAGACCTTTCATGAGGGAATCCAAATTGGTGCACGATTGGGCATCAGACCATGTATATGTTCACAGCAGAGGGATTCACAAATTCTAAAGATAGATCTGAGAACATGGAAAGCAAACCCCATGGAAGGGAAACTGTTTGTTGGTAATGATTTGGTCACAACCAAGCAAACCACATGCGTACAAATATGCCAGCCCACGGTGGAAATTTCCAAAGAGGAAGAGGAAACGGAAATGTATGCATCACTTCCTCGTTTGGATTTCAGTGAAAACTGGATGCATGTGCTAGCACCATAAATGTGATGCGACCTCGAGGAACCCAATATGTGGAATCTAGTACTACTCCCACTACCTTTGTCTGTATGGTCAATTGGCAAACCATTGATGAGGAATCGGAGGAGGAAGTTTCTAGCATAGAAGGGACTGGATCACAAGGCCGTACCAACGCCCAATACCTTAGAAGATGGTGAAAGCAGAAACGATATATCGCTCGACGAAATGCCTTGCTATGAAGAAAACCCACGGATGCCCAGTGGTGGCTGAGATACCTCGAAGCTACTAAGGTATATGATGAGTTTTCTAAGGATTGGGGTGAGGAATTGAGTAAGATATCCCTTGAAGGGAAACATAGGGAGGAAGCCATCCTTCGAGAACCGAAAATGCCAAAGCTTACAAAAGTTGGGCGTTGAAAACGAAACAAAGCTTTGGTAGAAGCTGAGTGAGAGGCTGGGAAAGTTATGGCTAAAACAAAAAGTGAGAATGAGGATAAACCAGACCTGCTTTCAGTACCATACCATTTCAAAACATACATAATTGATGAAAGGTGGTCCAATTGACGGAAAAAAGAGTTAAGGAAGATGGGTTGTCCACGTCATACAATGGACCAGCTGAAGTCAAGGAAATTGATATCGCAGAACCAGGGGAGAAAACCAAACCTGTTTATATAGCGCCAAGGACTTGACTCCGGTTGAAGAAAATGAGCTTGTTGCTCTCCTTAAAGAGTTTAAGGATTGTTTTGCCTGGAACTACAAAGAGATGAAGGGTGTACCACACCTGAAGTTGTAAGATCCCGGTCTCAACCGCGCAACGGATTCGGGGTGCTAGCAGCGGAAGTAGCACATCGTGCGCGGGTAGGGGTCTCACACTCGGGGCCTCGCCCACGGATATCCGGACAAGAGACTAATCCGTCGGTTTGTCCAAAACCGAAACCGAAAAAACTTCCTTTACCCGGAAAGCACGGGCGATTCCACCAGAATAACTCTTTACTCTAACGTAGTCAAGATCATTACTGATCAAACTGATCCAACTACACCTCTAACGATACTTGGTCAGATCAAGGAAGAAACTTGCACTTGGATCATTGGGATCAACGCTTTTTTCCCCATCAAGAGGCACAGCCGTTGATTCCTATCCATAGAACAATTACTATCCGGGATTTACTTCATCTATCGTAATAATAGAAATTAAATCTCGATTTACGGATCCATCAGTCCAGCCTAACCCCATCCAGTCCCATGGGTTAGCCAACCGCCCAACCACTGTAGTGATGGGATTCAATTAAGAATTTGGTTAGGTTTTGTCTTGGGTACCAAGGAAAAGAGTTCCAAGGCCCCCTAGCCGGAAGTTCATGCAAACATAAAACTAGTCACACCACTTACACACCCAATATGAAATTGCATTTTTCTTAGCATCAGCTAAAACAATCCTTTAATGAAACCATTATGCCACTGATGACAATCCTCATAGTCTCTGGTTGAATCCTTATTTCCAGTCATTCATTCATCGGTATACTTATGGCATCATTGGCAACCAGAACGCTCACCACCTGTTCACTCAGGGGCCTTTTCCATAGTTCCTAGCTCATAGTAACCGGCAATATATTCATATAATAGAATGGAATCTCCGTGGAAGATCAGCAAGATCAACCCACAGATCCATATAAAAGAGCCATGGACTCATCCGTTGAGAACCAGCAAGGTCAATCAACCAGATCCATGCCGGGTTTTAGAAAACAATTCTTATTCTTTATTCCAATATCTTCCACGACGCACGTGTGGGTATCTTCGGCGACCCAGAGCCCGAGCACCGTATGGTCAGCACCCTCTAGGATCCTTCGCAGGTGACCTAGCGCTTCACTCATAGGCCGCTTCCTTGGTCCCTCATCCACCGTATCGGAAGCTCACCATTTAAATCGAACCGAGGCTGGTCAAGACCTCGGTCGACCTTGCTACGCGAGACGTCCTCCATTGACTCTCCGTCAGCAGTTGCAACTTTAACAGTTAGGTCTTCATGACCTTAATCCACAAGACGGTCAAAATGCTTCCCCAGCATTCTTGACATAAAACAGTCATTTACAAACAGTCACAAAATACAGTTTCTAAATCGAACTCTCGTCTTTCCATATTATCCCTCCTTAGTCCACATTACTTATTCCACATTCCATTCAATGTGTACTCATTCTCATCCATTTCCTCATATCGTCGACACATTAATTCATATACACATTCACATTCACATCCATACATCCACATCTACATGCATACATCCATTTTTACATCCTCATTTATACATCCACATCCCATATCCACATTCATACATACACATCCATATCCACATCCACATCCACACTCACATCCATACATCCACATTTACATGCTTACCTCCATTTTCACATCCTCATTTATACATCCACATCCCATATCCACATTCATACATACACATCCATATCCACATCCATACATCCACATCCACATCCATACATCCACATTTACATGCTTACCTCCATTTTCACATCCTCATTTATACATCCACATCCCATATCCACATTCATACATACACATCCATATCCACATCCATACATCCACATCCACATGCATACATCCACTATCACGTTCTCATTCATACATCCACATCCACATACATACATACATCCATATCCACATTCCACATTCACATCTATACATCCATATCTACATCCACATTCACATACATCCACATCCACATTCCCATTCACATTTATACATCCACATCTACATCCACATTCACATCTATGCATATACATCTTCATGCATACATCCATTTTCACATTCATACATCCACACTCCCATCTCCACATCTCCACATTCACATACATACATCCATTTTCACATTTCCATTCATATAGCCCCATATGCCTTCACATCTAATCTTTTACATCACATCCATTCTCGCCCTATCACAACCCATATACATCTTATCCTATCACATACACTTCTTACCTCATCCCATACACATTTATCACATCTTAATTCATCTTATCACCTCCTAACTTATTTCATAAGCATATTATCACCTCTTATCACATCTTATACACCTCTTATCACATCTTATACACCTCTTATCACATCCTATTACATCTCATATCTATTTATAGAATACAAGAGAATTCTTATATTTGATATAAGATTTCTTTACACATTTATTTATGCATAAATTCTATTTAAGGAGATTAATACTTTTGAAGTAAAAATCAATCTTTTATGCATCTTCCTATGCATAAATTCATTTTAAATGAAAATGGCACTTTTGAATTAAATTTCAATCTTTTATGCATTTTCCTATGCATAAATTCAATTTAGATGAGAATGACACTTTTAAATTTAACATCTATCTTTTATGCATCTTCTTATGCATGAATTCAATTTGGTAGGAATTACACTTTTAGAATAAAAGAATTTCTCTTATGCATCTAAGTTATGCATAAAATCCATTTATGATGAAAATCACACTTTTAGTATAAAAAGAATATCTTTTATGCATACCTCTATGCATGAAATCGAATATGATAAAAGTAACACTTTTACAATAAAATAATCAACTTTTATGCATACCTCTATTATGCATGAAATCCAAATATGATAAAAGTAACACTTTTATAATAAAATAATCAACTTTTATGCATACCTCTATGCATGAAATCCAAATATGATAAAAGTAACACTTTTATAATAAAATAATCAACTTTTATGCATACCTCTATGCATGAAATCCAAATATGATAAAAGTAACACTTTTACAATAAAATAATAATCTTTTATGCATACCTCTATGCATGAAATTCAGTTATGCTAAAAGTAACGCTTTTGTAATAAAATAATCATCTTTTATGCATACCTCTATGCATGAAATTCAATTATGCTAAAAGTAACACTTTTGTAATAAAATAATCATCTTTTATGTATACCTCTATGCATGAAATTCAAATATGATAAAAGTAACACTTTTACATTAAAATAATAATCTTTTATGCATACCTCTATGCATGAAATCTAATTATGATAAAAGTAACACTTTTATGTTAAAATAATAATCTTTTATGCATACCTTTATGCATGAAAATCAATTATGTATAATATAAAAATCAATTTCTCTATGATTACAATGAATATCTTTCAATTAATCTAGGATGATAATTCCTAGAATATGGTAGAAAGTCCTCTTTTCATGCTTTGAATGAAATTATTTTATGCATAATTTTTATAAAATTTTTGCCATAGCTCCGCTGCTATGACTGATAAATCTCAAATTTTTTAAGGGATAAAGCTTATCATTAAGGAAATAAATAGAATGATCCCTAATTGGATCATTAATCCATAATGGATTGAATCATCAATATTCATGAAATACATAAACTAAAAGCATAGAAAAAAGCCATTAATTTGACCTCAAGCATAGATTAATCTTGGATTAAGGAATAGCTTTATGAAAAGCTTCATTTGGATTGAGAATGGGTCATGAGTATGACCATTTCTTGAGTGAGAGAGAGAAATTACATAAAAACCATTAGAATTAAGCATAAATAAAAATTTATGTAATTCTTAACTATCATTAATCAATTAACTTCAATAGCATTCATCAAATTATGTAACTCTTCACTACCATTCTTCAATAGCATTCAAAAACCATTCCAATTAAGCTTCTCAAGCTTGAGAGGGGTTGAGAAGAGAGAAACATTGAGAATTTATAAAAAATGATCAAAATTCACTAATTACCTTACAAATTTCTTGATTCTTTGTTCACGGTAGAGGCCCCAACCAATCAATTGGTTAAGTATGTTGATGGAGCCACCAATGGGGATTGAAGAAAGAGGGAAGCTCCAAAAACTAGTGAATTATTAATGAATTCACAGTTCTTGGCTTAGGTGGAGTAGAGTAACGATGCATAAACACTATATATTTTTCAACAAGGGGGAGGCTTCTATTTATAGGAAAAATTGAGCTTCTAACCAAACAAACTGATTCTAGAATTTTCTAAATCAGTTTGGTCAATATTTGACCATTTTTAGGTCAGTTAAGCTAACTTTTTAGAACTAGACTTGAATGAGGAGAGAGGAGAGATGAAATATCTCATTTTTTATGAGTTTAAAACTCATTCAAGCATGTGAAATATGCACCTCCTTTAAAGAACTCCCCTTCCTTACATATGTGTCAAAATGGAATCATTATACCCAAAATATCTCATATTTTTAATATTACTCATAGTTTTTTTACTAATAAACCTTGTACATTTTCAACTCTTTATCTTATGTGAGCATTTACTCATTTTTGGATACCCAAAATATCTCATATTTTTAATATTGCTCATAGTTTTTTTACTAATAAACCTTGTACATTTTCAACTCTTCATCTTATGTGAGCATTTACTCATTTTTGGGTATCTTCTTTTACAAATTGGATTTATCTCCTCCCTACACATGGATTGATGCTATTGGCCCATAGGAACCTTAATTGGACCATAATCCAAAAATTTCTGAAAATCTAGACCCTTAGGCTAAGGTCCTTTATATCCATTTCCAATTAATTCCAATTGCACATTGGAAAGTTCTTTTTGAATTTCTGTTTCAGGGGAACTTATTTTAATAAGATGAGATAATTTTCTATCCAAAAATATTAAAAATCTGAATATTCTCTCTCTAGAATATTTTCTCTCTCTAGGTTAAAACAGTTAGAAACAAGTCTTTTATATTTCTGAAGAGGGATTGATTACAGGGGAAGATGCTGGACATTTTGAGAGGCTGGGGAGGAATCTTACATTCTCTCCCACTTGAAAAACGCGAGATGCCCTTATCTCGCAAACTGGGGGTAATTTCGCAAGATGCACAAGTATGAGACTGACAGAAAATTTTTAATTAAGATTAATCACCAATTAAAAAAGTCTCAAAGAGAGTAAGGGTCAAGACAAGAACAAGATTTAAACTTTATTCATTCTTGGAACATATATAGTAAAGATAGAAGAACTCTTTACACTTCCATAAGCCCGTCCATCATATGATCACAAAAGCAGCACTCACAAGCTGCGCACGTATAAGGTAACTCATCTATGGGAATAATTCTGTTGGTTATTGCCGCACCTATCTCAGTGGTATGAGGTGATCTAACAAAAGGACCTCTGAGAGGCAAGCCAAAAATGGGGTAAAGGCATATCTTCTGATGAGGAAGAAAACACGCCAGTAAGAAGACCCGCTCAGAAAACCCAAGATGTCTTGATCTCATGACGCAGTAGTATCGGGGACCCAAACCCAAGGCTTCAATAACCATGGCTAAGCGGACATTATTACGAAAGTGCTGCTGACCCCAAGGTGTTACCCTAGTTATGTCTTGATAGGTCCGCCATTTGGTCTGAGCTACAGACGTTCCCAAGTGAGGAAAAAGTGAGCGCTCATACTGTTCTATAAAATCTTTCTTCACAGACTCACTTGTGTCTTGAAGGTGAGAAATCATCATGGATAAAACTAATTCCTGTTGCCAAGCCATGAAGGAGATTAAGAAGAAGGGAGATCGATAGAAGTAAGATTACTGTGAGCGACAAGTAAAAGTTACGACTTATATAAAGGAAGGAGCTAGCGTAACTTAGAAGCCAACGGTATCTTGCCACTGAAGTTTTACCGTCTTTCCATGATTTGGGTTTGGCACATTTTTCTATAGAAGGCATTAAAAACTTTGAGATGAAGAGATAAAAGAAGTTCGTAGGCTAAGTCACCTACTTTCTTTGGTCCACAATATCTGGGGGATAACTACTTATACTCCCCTAGAGATAAAGAAATTCTTTTGGTCCGTATTCAATTGAAGACTATAACTGCTTCTTTGAATTCTCTGATTGTCCTCTTCTTATCTGTATATTGTCTCTGTCGATCCTGGGCAGCGTTTATATCTTTATGAATTGCCTGCATCTGTTGCTCTAAGTCGCCAAGCATTTGACTGGTCATCTCGACCCTAATCAATGGGTCGGACCTAGTTAATGGAGTTAAGCAATCTTGCCCAAGAGACGGACCCTGATTAGATTGGTATGAAGGAATTGGTCTCTGAATTTGGGTTCTAGACTTCCCTGTGCCCTTTTCATGGTAGGAGTCGGGCAGTCTTTTAACTGATGGTCAAAACTGGCATCCAAAACACCGGTTCTCACTTCTGAATTCATCGTTCTGAATCTTTAAAACAGGTGGGCTCCTGAGAAGGTATTCTGGTAAAGTGTCTTCCCTTTTTAAACAGAATCTTTCTTTTATTTAGAGAGGGAATAATTATAAGATTCTTACTCCTGTATACCTCGAAGCCTGGGGGAGAAATCTTACATTCTACCCCACTTAAAAAGTGCGAGATGTCCTTATCTCGCAAAGAAGAGGACAACTCTTTTTCTTAAGATCCAATTTATTCTGGGGTTCCTTATATTCAGGTCAACCCAACAGAATACGGGGATAAATATCCCTTATATAGAACTCATCATTAAATATCAATTCATTCAGATCATATCATTCATATCTTTAACACGATAATGGTCCATTAGACCGAAAAATTTTCTTCTGTGAACATTCCTCCACGGGAATTTCAGTTAAGTAAGTTCTCAATTTGACATCCCTTAATTTGATCATCCGTGTCAAGTATTAACAGTAGCAATTTGACAGCACAATCCACTAATCTCATAGTGATTTGCTGAGATCATTATCATCATTTATCATCACAGGGACTCGTCCCATTCATCCTCATTGTGGTTTTGCTCAGGTTATTATATTTCAACTAAATTTTAAAAATCATTATTTTTCAATCAGAATCCCAATCAATTCATCAGTTCCCAAACAGAATTAAAAATCATATCAACCATATTCGAATTCATCAACTGGATAGCATTAATGCTTATAATTTCAAGTCTTAGATTTACTCGTATATACTGCCGGTAAAGAGCTGCAGTTATACCCTCGGTATATACAGATAATCATGATACTCGAAACTATAAGGTAAATACCATCATGTCTAGGTCTCAAGCAAGTCAGGGTTCTATACAATTACGATACTTCCAATTGAAGTCCTAATTACTAATTTACGAATTTCAGTTTGAATAACAAATTGTATGAATTATATCACACAATTACAACCTTTTTGTGCGTCTTGATAATTTTTTGACATAATTGGCTCCTCAATTGATCTTATTGGAGATCTATGACATAAGTCTGATAAACAGATTTTTCTTTATCCGATCGTCCGTAAACAATCACTTAAATAACAGGAAAAACATTTGTATATTTATATACAAGTTGCAATAAATACATAGAGTGGCTCGGCTCCAAAATTCAAAATCTCCTCGAGAGACGCATAAGACGACGGTACTGGGCCATAGTCATGCCCTGTTACATAATTTCTCTAATTGCGAAGGGAGCTATTATTTTCTCCTTAGGGATAAATCGACTCAAGAGTCTATAAACTCAGCAAGCAAGTCTGAAATTTTGAGGCGTTGAAAGATATAGAATGACACCACGCGTCATTTTCAGCTTTATCAAAATCATGGCCAATGAGAGGTTCTGCCTCAGCATTGCACGCCGGTTACAAGAGGCGTGGATATATAGCCCTGCAAACCACTTATGCTGTTGTCTCTCCACTAGGTTAGGAAAATATAATTCCTCGAAATGGCGTGCGAGTCTTGCTCGGCTTGTTCGTGTTGAAGCGGAAGAGATGAGATGCTCGAAGGCAAATGCAATCATATCTTGAGACTGGGTGAGGTCAAGAATACCAGATAAATGGGGAACTTCCATCTATAAAAATAATTTCTTTGATTAAAATTTCTTCATTAAAGAAGCTTACGGAATGAAAATACATTATGAAAATGTTGTTTCTGAATTCTTATTACCAATTTCAGATAAGAATTTAATTATCTTTATTAGCTTTCAATTTCGCTCTGATACCAACTGTAAGATCCCGGTCTCCACCGCGCAACGGATTCGGGGTGCTAGCAGCGGAAGTAGCACATCGTGCGCAGGTAGGGGTCTCACACTCGGGGCCTCGCCCACCACGGATATCCGGACAAGAGACTAATCCGTCGGTTTGTCCAAAACCGAAATCGGAAAAACTTCCTTTACCCGGAAAGCACGGGCGATTCCACCAGAATAACTCTTTACTCTAACGTAGTCAAGATCATTACTGATCAAACTGATCCGACTACACCTCTAACGATACTTGGTCAGATCAAGGAAGAAACTTGCACTTGGATCATTGGGATCAACGCTTTTTTCCCCATCAAGAGGCACAGCCGTTGATTCCTATCCATAGAACAATTACTATCCGGGATTTACTTCATCTATCGTAATAATAGAAATTAAATCTCGATTTACGGATCCATCAGTCCAGCCTAACCCCATCCAGTCCCATGGGTTAGCCAACTGCCCAACCACTGTAGTGATGGGATCCAATTAAGAATTTGGTTAGGTTTTGTCCCGGGTATCAAGGAAAAGAGTTCCAAGGCCCCCTAGCCGGAAGTTCATGCAAACATAAAACTAGTCACACCACTTACACACCCAATATGAAATTGCCTTTTTCTTAGCATCAGCTAACTTTAAAACAATCCTTTAATGAAACCATTATGCCACTAATGACAATCCTCATAGTCTCTGGTTGAATCCTTATTTCCAGTCATTCATTCATCGGTATACTTATGGCATCATTGGCAACCAGAACGCTCACCACCTATTCACTCAGGGGCCTTTTCCATAGTTCCTAGCTCATAGTAACCGGCAATATATTCATATAATAGAATGGAATCTCCGTGGAAGATCAGCAAGATCAACCCACAGATCCATATAAAAGAGCCATGGACTCATCCGTTGAGAACCAGCAAGGTCAATCAACCAGATCCATGCCGGGTTTCAGAAAACAATTCTTATTCTTTATTCCAATATCTTCCACGACGCACGTGTGGGTATCTTCGGCGACCCAGAGCCCGAGCACCGTATGGTCAGCACCCTCTAGGATCCTTCGCAGGTGACCTAGCGCTTCACTCATAGGCCGCTTCCTTGGTCCCTCATCCACCGTATCGGAAGCTCACCATTTAAATCGAACCGAGGCTGGTCAAGACCTTGGTCCACCTTGCTACGCGAGACGTCCTCCATTGACTCTCCGTCAGCAGTTGCAACTTTAACAGTTAGGTCTTCATGACCTTAATCCACAAGACGGTCAAAATGCTTCCCCAGCATTCTTGACATAAAACAGTCATTTACAAACAGTCACAAAATACAGTTTCTAAATCGAACTCTCGTCTTTCCACATTATCCCTCCTTAGTCCACATTACTTATTCCACATTCCATTCAATGTGTACTCATTCTCATCCATTTCCTCATATCGTCGACACATTAATTCATATACACATTCACATTCACATTCACATCCATACATCCACATCTACATGCATACATCCATTTTTGCATCCTCATTTATACATCCACATCCCATATCCACATTCATACATACATATCCATATCCACATCCACATCCACACTCACATCCATACATCCACATTTACATGCTTACCTCCATTTTCACATCCTCATTTATACATCCACATCCCATATCCACATTCATACATACACATCCATATCCACATCCATACATCCACATCCACATCCACATTCACATCCATACATCCACATTTACATGCTTACCTCCATTTTCACATCCTCATTTATACATCCACATCCCATATCCACATTCATACATACACATCCATATCCACATCCATACATCCACATCCACATGCATACATCCACTATCACGTCCTCATTCATACATCCACATCCACATACATACATACATACATCTACATCCACGTCCTCATTCATACATCCACATCCACATACATACATACATCTATATCCACATTCCACATTCACATCTATACATCCATATCTACATCCACATCCACATTCTCATTCACATTTATACATCCACATCTACATCCACATTCACATCTATGCATATACATCTTCATGCATACATCCATTTTCACATTCATACATCCACACTCCCATCTCCACATCCACACATCCACATACATACATCCATTTCCGCATTCCCATTCATATAGCCCCATATGCCTTCACATCTAATCTTTTACATCACATCCATTCTCGCCCTATCACAACCCATATACATCTTATCCTATCACATACACTTCTTACCTCATCCCATACACATTTATCACATCTTAATTCATCTTATCACCTCCTAACTTATTTCATAAGCATCTTATCACCTCTTATCACATCTTATACACCTCTTATCACATCCTATTACATCTCATATCTATTTATAGAATACAAGAGAATTCTTATATTTGATATAAGATTTCTTTACACATTTATTTATGCATAAATTCTATTTAAGGAGATTAATACTTTTGAAGTAAAAATCAATCTTTTATGCATCTTCCTATGCATAAATTCATTTTAAATGAAAATGGCACTTTTGAATTAAATTTCAATCTTTTATGCATTTTCCTATGCATAAATTCAATTTAGATGAGAATGACACTTTTAAATTTAACATCTATCTTTTATGCATCTTCTTATGCATGAATTCAATTTGGTAGGAATTACACTTTTAGAATAAAAGAATTTCTCTTATGCATCTAAGTTATGCATAAAATCCATTTATGATGAAAATCACACTTTTAGTATAAAAAGAATATCTTTTATGCATACCTCTATGCATGAAATCGAATATGATAAAAGTAACACTTTTACAATAAAATAATCAACTTTTATGCATATCTCTATTATGCATGAAATCCAAATATGATAAAAGTAACACTTTTATAATAAAATAATCAACTTTTATGCATACCTCTATGCATGAAATCCAAATATGATAAAAGTAACACTTTTATAATAAAATAATCAACTTTTATGCATACCTCTATGCATGAAATCCAAATATGATAAAAGTAACACTTTTACAATAAAATAATAATCTTTTATGCATACCTCTATGCATGAAATTCAGTTATGCTAAAAGTAACACTTTTGTAATAAAATAATCATCTTTTATGCATACCTCTATGCATGAAATTCAATTATGCTAAAAGTAACACTTTTGTAATAAAATAATCATCTTTTATGTATACCTCTATGCATGAAATTCAAATATGATAAAAGTAACACTTTTACATTAAAATAATAATCTTTTATGCATACCTCTATGCATGAAATCTAATTATGATAAAAGTAACACTTTTATGTTAAAATAATAATCTTTTATGCATACCTTTATGCATGAAAATCAATTACGTATAATATAAAAATCAATTTCTCTATGATTACAATGAATATCTTTCAATTAATCTAGGATGATAATTCCTAGAATATGGTAGGAAGTCCTCTTTTCATGCTTTGAATGAAATTATTTTATGCATAATTTTTATAAAATTTTTGCCATAGCTCCGCTGCTATGACTGATAAATCTCAAATTTTCTAAGGGATAAAGCTTATCATTAAGGAAATAAATAGAATGATCCCTAATTGGATCATTAATCCATAATGGATTGAATCATCAATATTCATGAAATACATAAACTAAAAGCATAGAAAAAAGTCATTAATTTGGCCTCAAGCATAGATTAATCTTGGATTAAGGAATAGCTTTATGAAAAGCTTCATTTGGATTGAGAATGGGTCATGAGTATGACCATTTCTTGAGTGAGAGAGAGAAATTACATAAAAACCATTAGAATTAAGCATAAATGGAAATTTATGTAATTCTTAACTATCATTAATCAATTAACTTCAATAGCATTCATCAAATTATGTAACTCTTCACTACCATTCTTCAATAGCATTCAAAAACCATTCCAATTAAGCTTCTCAAGCTTGAGAGGGGTTGAGAAGAGAGAAACATTGAGAATTTATAAAAAATGATCAAAATTCACTAATTACCTTACAAATTTCTTGATTCTTTGTTCACGGTAGAGGCCCCCAACCAATCAATTGGTTAAGTATGTTGATGGAGCCACCAATGGGGATTGAAGAAAGAGGGAAGCTCCAAAAACTAGTGAATTATTAATGAATTCACAATTCTTGGCTTAGGTGGAGTAGAGTAACAACCGGGAGTTCCGGTGCACGGAGGGGGCAGAGGGATCTCACAATTGGTATCAGAGTAGAAATTGCCTAAATTTTTAATAGAAATCTGGGAAAGAAATGTTTTTCACTTGTGAGAATGAACTTCAAAAATTGAAAACTTATAAATTGAATTGGAAATTTATAGATGGACACCCCGAACCTATCTGGAATTCCTGGACTCTCTCACAGTCAGAGTCAGGATATGATAGCTTTTGCATTTGATCACCTTGTCAATTTTGCTACGACCTGAATGAGCAGAGTGAGACTCGCTCACCATTTTGAGAGTCTTTAATTTCCTGATCCTCTTGAGAGCGACGTCGGTATATGTGGTTCAATGGAGGATGGTGTATTAATATCAGTACCAGTCAGCGTCAGAGGCTCAGGCAAAATATTTCCTTGGCCATGATTCTGATAAGACTAGGTCTTGTTCAGCATGTTCAACTCTTTGATCTTTCACCCAGGAACTTCAGAACTTCATGCCGATTTTTTAGACTTCTTAGCCGCTTTATCCCGAGAAATAGAATTACAGCACCTCTTTGTGTAATGAATCGTGTGTACCATGGTATGTCTTCTTCACAGTTTCGCTTCTTTATATGATTATGACTGAGGCAGTGATTCTGGAGCCCGAGCTGCTCTATGTACATATTGCAACTTTTATATAAATAAAGAAATGTTTTCTGGAGAAAGATTCCCTGTTGTATAAGTGATTGTTTACGGACGATCTGATAAAGAAAAATCTATTATCGGACATATGTCATAGATCTCCAATAAGATCATTGTCTTGTTTAAGAAATTGTTTCTGAACCTCTTAAGTCTTAGGATCTCGTGGATGATATCAAAATAAAAATTTAATAATATATAAATTTTTGGCAAAATCATGAGACAAGGAAACCGTGGCCGTCAACCAGACCCTCTCTCTGAAGATGATGAGCTTGACCCTGATGTTCGCAAGGCTCTTCATAGGACTCAGCTAGGACCCTTCAAAGGAGAAGGGGAGAACCTGGGCGAGGTTGTGGAGAAATGGGTGGAAGCCATGTAAGAATATTTTGACGTCACACAGGCTACAATGAGCGGAGCAAAATGGCTCTTGCCCGGCTGAAAATAGTGGAAACAGCCAGGGTAGCATGGAGGAACCACTGTGACACCAACCGTCTGGATAGAAATACTCAGTCCTGGAATGACCTAAAAACCTATTTGAGAAAGAGATTTTGTCCCCCCTGGATTTTTGGAAATCAAAATGAACGAATTCTTAGAGCTAAAGTAGGAGAGCAAAACCATCGAGAGGAATATCGCCAGGCCTTTGCTCTTCTACTCAAATATTCACCACCTTTAGATGAAGAACAACTCATGGCCAGGTTCATTCGGGGAATGAACGAACCCTTGGAAACACTGGTCAAAAATGCCAAGCCAGTGTCCATGGCCGAAGCAGTAAGAATGGCAACAGATTTTGCCAAAGCCTTTGTAGTAAAGGTACCGCCGCCAAAGCCTACACCCTCTAACTTTAAAAGATTCCAAGCCCAGGGAAGTATTTCAAACTTTCCACCCCCGAAGAGGCAGTAAGGCCCGAATCAGAATCAGGATGCAGGAAGATTCCGAAGTGAAGGAAGACCCTTCCCCGAGAATACTTTCTTAGGAGCCCCACCTATTTCAAGAAATCAGAGGGATGAGCTCAGAAGTGAAAATTGATGTTTTGGATGCCAAGGTTTTTGGTCACCAATTGAAAGATTGCCCGACTCCTGCCATGTCAAGGAGACATGGAAGTCAAGGACCCCAAGTTCAGAGACCAACCCCTTCATACCAGTCTAATCAGGGTCCGTGTCTTGCCCAAGCCAGGGAAACCCCAGAAGAACTCCAGCTCAGCTATCTGCCTCTGTCCAGAGTAACCTCAGAACTGCTTCCCAGAACTGGGGCAACCAAAGAGAAAGAGTTCCACCTCAAACTGTATAGCAGCTAGAGCAGTCACAATTTCAGATGTAGTAGAAGAGGAAAGAGGGCAGATTTATGCTGCAATTGAAAACCTAGACCTAACCATTAGTTCTCAGTCATCCATACTCCAGCAGAATATCAAGGCAAGCCTTTTAAGCTTTTGATTGATTCAAGCAGTTCTCATTCATTCATTTCCCCTGGATGCTTGCGTAAGCTAGTCTTAGAACAAAAATCAGGGAAACCTATGCAAGTTGAATTGGCTAGTGGGAAGACTCTTTTCACTCACCAATGAGACAGATCTTATCCAGTTCAAACTAGATGGTAATGTAACCGATTGTTGTCAGTTCAAAGTCTTACTCTGGGAGTTTTTGACGGGATCCTTGGAATGGATTGGCTCCACAAAAATCAAGCTGACATACACTGTCACAATGGAACCATTTCCTTCCATGACCTTCACGGGAACAAAGTTCAAGGAATTGGAGTTTTCGGATCCCCAGACCTTCAGTTAGTAAAAGCTTCCAGGTTTCTGAAAGGAATTAGGAAGAAGCAACAAATTTATATTGTCAAAATGAACCCAGTAGACTCAAAGCTTAAGGCTAAAGAACCAGAATGGCTAAGTGAATTTGATGATCTATTCCCAGCAGAACTAACTGAAATGCCTCCAATTCGGGAAGTAGATCATGTGATTGAATTGACCCCTGGAGCTCAGCCAGTAGCCCTGCGCACGTACAAAATGCCAATTCCTGAAACCATTGAACTCAAGGAACAACTTAGACAGCTGTTAGAACAAGGGTTTGTAAGACCCAGTGTTTCACCTTGGGGTGCACTAGTTCTCTTTCATAAAAAGAAAGATGGAATGCTTAGACTCTATGTGGACTACAGAGGTCTAAATCAGCTGTTAAGAATAAGTATCCTATCCCAAGAATTGATGAGCTTTTGGACAGGCTAAATGGAGCCCAGATTTTCACAAAGATAGATCTCAAATCTGGGTATTACCAGATCAGGATTAATGAGCAAGATATCCCGAAGATAGCCATCAATACTCGGTATGGGCATTACGAATTCATTGTCATGCCGTTTGGATTGACCAGGGTGATATCCATGTTCCCATGGGATTGTACATAGCCTTCTTAGGGGTATCATCAATTAATAATGTATTTGTGGGATTATATGGGTGTTGGATATCCACATAGCACTTCATAAGTAAGGGCATCCCAGGTTTGTTGGGATGAAAAACACATGGCTCAATGTAACAGTGCCTTTGGTCATATACGAAATACAATTCTGTTTCCTCAATCTTAGATTCTCTCAAAACTAGCATGACAAGAGGCCTCAAATTATGCATCATCATTGAGAACCATATGGCCAATCTAAAGTGCTTAGTTACAAAGTTGATAAATTGATACAGTTTGGGCCTTAGCATGACATGCATTTCTCTGACTCTATAATTCCCTGTAGCACTTGGTCCAAATCTCTTGGGCTGTCTTTTGAGTAACAATCCATTAACATCCAAGATAATAAGCCTCCTCGGTGTTTGGAACCATTATTGACATGATTTAACGAGTCTAAATATGATTGAAGCTTATAATCATTGTTAAGGGACAAAAAAGCTAATAGAAACCATTCTTAAAATTGAGTTGATTACGTTACATCAGGTAAATTAGGCTTGGGATCTTCATCAAGCTTGGGATCCTCACTAGCCTTGGCATCCTCATCAGACTTAGGTTCTTCATTGTTTGCCTCCCTACTAGGTCCCGCCTTAGCCTCTGCAGTCTGCTTCTCATTTGTTTTCTCTTCAGCTTTGGCTCTGCCTCTTCAGCTTGCTCTACCTCATCAGCCTTGGGATGGATGTTCAATGTTAACCTCCACATTTCTGGACCTTGGCTCTGCCTCTATGTGCTCAGAGAGCTTTGCCTCGTCCCTTACAGCCTAAAGGGGCACCTTGACATCTACAGGATTGGCGAATTCCGGTTGGTTCTCCTCAGACATCTTTGTGCTATTCTTTAGTATTGATCATATCATGGTCACTCTGTACTGCTCCACATAGTTACTATCATAATTTTGTAATGTGATCTGAAAAAAAAAATCACAATGTCAGACCGCAAATCTAGTTAAATCAATGTCCACCCAATGATTCTTCCACTTACCTTGGACATGAAGGGATTCATGGA
>NC_141096.1:35386952-35486952 GCF_041138505.1 Cibotium barometz | reverse complement strand
AAATTCAAAGATGATGGATTTGCGCGAGATGCTAAAACCTTCATGGAGCTGTAGGCCAAATATGGCTTTGATAAGTTGAATGACTCCACAAAGGAGTTTATGAATAAAGTAGGAGAAGATACTAAAAGTTCTATTAACCTTTAGCAAGACCAACTGTTCGTGACAGATGAGACTCAGGTTCTCTCTCTCCCTCTCTCTCTCTCTCTCTCTCTCTCTTTATGTATGTGTGTGTTGTGTGTGTGTGTGTGAATTTGATATGTAGACTTATGTTTCCTTAATTATTTTGTTTTGCAGAGTACATTTGAAGTCAAAGACAAATTCTTGCAGTGGCATAAAAGGGAGTATTGTGGCCGACGAGACGCAGCTCTCTCTCACTATCTAAGCAGATTGTCTAAGGTAAAGATTATAGTCTACCATAATGCCATGAGCCAAGAAGGGAAGGTTACAAATTTTGTATTCAAGACATTTTCCCTGTTCCTAGGTGCAATGATTATTCCTAAGAGTAATGAGAAGATTATTTTGATAGAGAAGTCTACTACCTTAGAAATTTGTGGATGCTACCTTGGTTATGCCGGCAACCGAAGGGGTTACTTTCATACATATGCTGCAGTAGCATTGTCTCTAGGCATAGAGAACCCAGAGGAACTAGAAGATTATGGCCAACACCGTTTGCTAAGGTATAAACGAAAGCCAGATCCACTCGAATTGCCAAAGTCATTAGAATGGAAAGATACATTGTAAAAGACTTATGTGTTACATCTATCTGTCCAACGATGATTAATAAAAATCTATCTGTCCAACGATGATTAATAAAAGACTTATGTGTTACATTTATCTGTCCACCACCAATGATGATTAATAAAAATCTTTTGTTCTCTCCATTTGTTTTGTGCTTCTATGGCATCTAAGATTTTAGATGCTTCGAAACGCTTCAATCTCTTCCTTTCCATATGTCTGACTGTTTGCATCAGTTTGGATGACCTCAAGATTTCTTTTTTATGTAGTTGTTGCAGTATCCTTCTATAGAACCATTGGAACACTTCTTGTAGGCTGTTTGCGTTACTTTTTCCACCACCATGTTGTGTGTGCCTGAAATATGCATTTCGGGCCATATAGTGTGATTTCTCGAGTCCTTGTGTGTTCCAAATGCTAGGATCTCCGTACTTGTTGATAAAGTAAGGCATGTGGTTGTAGAGAATATGCTGCATAAGAAAACATACAATGCAAGTTAGTATCGATGGCTAGGAAACAAGAGTAAGCTAGAAACATACCATGTAGTGTGTAATGTTGGTGTCAGTCCAAGCAGCTCTGAATGCTTTTTTGAATGCTTTTGTAAGTTGTCTTGAATGCTCTTTTTGTCTTGCTGGGAGTAGTTGACTTTCTCACACATTTGGAACATAGTATTAATTGAATGCCAAACATCTGCTTTGATATTCCTTGAAGCACCTTCATGGTCTTTCACTGCATTATGAAGCTTTTTCCACTATTGGTATTAGATTTGACTTGTGTAGGTTGTTGTATATTGCTTTCCTAACTTTGTAAGTTTGTGTTGCTGATTATTCATTGGCTTGGAAAGAAACCTTCTTGCCTTAACACCTCCAATGGAGGGCTTCACTGGAATTTCCTTTTCATTTGATGACTTTTTAGTGTCCTTCAGAATCTTGACATTACCTCCATGTAGTCTAATTTCTGATAGCACCTTCTCCAATGCACTGATGGCTTCTTTCCTCTCTGCTACATTCTTGATCTTCCAAGCAAAACCAATGTGAAGATATACGAGTTTCTCTATGATATGACACAAAGCATGAAGTGTGCATATATGCACATTGGAAAGAGGAGTCTCAAACATTGCTTTAAAGTTCTCATCCAAAATTTGTCTGTTGCTGGGTGGTGTTGGGTGGTCGTCTCCACCACTTAGAGTCCATCACCCTTGCAGAGTCCATGCAGTAAAGGCATGGAGACTTTGCATTGGCCCCTTTGCTGTAATTAAATAAGCACTTGAGAGTCTTCAAATCACCCACAACATGCCATTGGACTTGAAATTCCCCCCTTTTCTCTACATGGAACATCCTGTTTGCATGCATCTAGTTTTTGATGAGATTGGGAATATGTTTCTCATGAAATACCCAAAACAAGGATTCATGGTCCTCTTTCTTGACCTCAAATGAACCTAGCCACTAGATGTTCATCTCGAATTGCACACTAAAATACTTTGAATCATCCCTATTGCAATTAGAAAGAGCCCTATTCATCATAAGTGTTATTGTGACTCTTTCTGTCTTTTTCTCCTTGATAATCTCGCACTCATCAAGCTTGATGACAAATTGAAGTACACCTCCTACCTCCTCAAATGTAATATCATAGAACTCCACCATTCTCTTTTGCAAGGGCTCCAAGTCCATGAATATATTATTGTGTTCATTGTAGAATATGCTGCCACCTTCTCCCTTAAACTCTTCTATAATGTGTGGTATGAGTGACAAACATAGTGAAGCTGTTCTGTGTTTAATTCCTCCCTATGTCTCCAAACTTTTGTAGGTGTTGGAAGTAGCTTTGCTTTAATGCCTTTGGCCTCAAGGAGGGATGACACTGACTTCTGGATGGCACTATAACCCTTACGACTGACTCCACTTGAATCCATGGCATATTGAATATCCGCAGAGCTGAAACTGTATTGTTGGTTACAAATTCATCAACTATATCTCGTTGAACCACCTTGAACTTCTTCTCTTTTATCATTTATCTTGCCATTCTTGATGTCATGAATGGTTTTAGTTGCTTTGCTGGAGTGAGATTGGGATTAATATTCTCTTTGTCAAGATGTATGACAACCCTACAAATACAACACTACTCGTTACTAACGTAGAGAACATGTAAATCCCAAAGAAGCCCAACAAATAAAATAATATTAATTGCTAACACAAAAGACATGTGAATGGGAATGCATTCAGTGCAATCTTACCTTATGGCTTGGATTCTCTTCTTTAGGCCTCCAAAACTGAGCCTCAAGTTCTCAACGTTTTTGAGCTTTCTTTTCCGTATGTGCCATCCAATGATTGTGTCTTTTCCTCTATATTTGCGGAGGTCACTTCTTAGTTTATTGATTTGACATTCTTGTTCTTCCAATCTAACTTTTCGTGTCTTGCATTCACTAGACAAGCCAAGAAGCTCATTTGCTAAGTGTTGTGAATAATCCTTTCTCTTTCTTGTATGTAAGAAATTGACTTGCAATATCCTAGTAAGCTTGTGGTGCCATCACCTGCAAAACATAATAGAGTTGTGGGGTTTGAAAAGGGAGGATGTGAAGTAGTACAGGGGTCAATAGGATAGATGGAGCCATCACACCAAAGGTCTATGTGTTGCTTCCCTGATAACCTCATATGATCTTTAACATCTGATGAGAGCAATAGTTGTCCACTTCTGCATTTTTGAATGGGTGCATACGCACTATCTAGATCAATGTGCAAAAATGGTACTTTCTCTTAATGCTTTCATGATTGGACTCTTTAATAGAATGAGTGTGTACATGGTTGTTGTCCATTGGAGTGTTCTAGGAATGAGTAAGTATACTATATGATGCAGAGTGAAAGAATAGGACTGGTTATGGTGAGAGAAGGCTTGTATTTATCTTTTGAAATTGGAGATGGAGGTTCTAATTCCCTCCAAACTGTCTTCCGTGCAATAATATCCTCCTAAACTAACCTTATTCTTCCAGTTTCGAATGTATCATCTCAAAGAAGGTTTCAACGAACTTTAAGACGGCCACCTGGGAGAAAATTTCTCTCTCTAGCTCAGAGACTACACTTTTATGACTTTTACATTCTCTTTATTTTAATATTTCAAGATTTTTTCTAGAGAGAGAAAATAAGAATCAACCATTTTCTTACAAGGCCCTACGAATGACCTCCAAAATGTCCTAATGTTTGTCATACACCACCTTCTTTAGTGTAGAGGGTCTTTCCAAAACAAGTAATGGTCCAAAAATTGGACATGCATGATTTCCGGAGGTTTCCAAACCTATTTTAAAATTGAGATGATTGAGAGGTAGAGATATAAAGTTTAAAATTTAAAGCTTAAAGTTATCCAGTTCAAAGTATGTACTTGAGCACTTCGAGAACTCGGGATAGTCGTGCATCATCCAAAGAAAAACTCCTTTCACCTCCATATCACACCTATTTATTGGCCTTGAGACATCATGCACTTTGATTACTCCTTGCCATAGTGTCTCAAGATCCTCAATCAAAGGCTCGAGGTACATATCCATGTTTGCTACCTTATACTTACTTGGTAGAGAAAGCATGATATGACCTTTCTTGATTGCCACCCATGGAGGGAGGTTGTAATTCACCAATAAAATAGGCCAAGTAGACCATGATGTGGAATTGAAGCCAAATGGGTTAACACCATCCATCCTCAAGCCAAGACGTAAGTGACGGGGCTCATCTTTAAACTCTGGCCATTCATGCTCCACATGTTGCCATGCCGGTGAATCAGCCTACGATCCTCATGATGCCATCGGTTGAGTGATGAGTAGCATGCCATGTCATGAGTTCCACAATCCCCTTACATTTAAACATGTGTTGTATGCAAGGAATTATAGGGAAGTGTCTCAACACCTTTCGTGGAATTTTGTGTCCTTGCAAATCATTCCTATAGTGGCTCTCTCCACATTGTAGACATTGTGTTGCATCTTTATTAACCCCTCTAAATAGCATGTAATCATTGGGACATGCATGTATTTTTATATAATCCATATCTAGCATAGAGAGCATTTTACGAGACCCATCTCGTGAGTCTGATATAATAGATTTTGAGGAGGAAGAATCTTCTTGAGAAGATTACAACATAACATAATAAATCATATGTCAAAATATCTACAAGGAGAGTATATAAAACATGAGACATTTTCTATTTAAGAGAATAGAATGAGGTGATCTTACCTAAGAAGACTTGTGACACTTGCATCACTCCATCCATAAGTTGTTTGCAAGTCTAATAGCTCCAAGTTTGCTTGCAGTGTTGAGTACAAACATCCCTACTAATACAAAGGGATGCTTGTCTCTTTTGCAAGGTTTCCTCCTCTTGTGACATTGGAGCTTGTTCTCTATCATCTATGACCTCATGTTCAAAGAAGTCATTCACCATGTCTTCCATGATGAGATCCTCTTCCTCCTCATGTGGCAATGGTGGAGGCACCTCATTCATTGGTTGGCGAAGATGATTCTTAGCCATGCTTTCCCTATGAAGCCTTGACACCTTTTGCAATCTACCCGATGTCATTGAGTGGTGTGGCATGTTGTGTAACACTCTCCTATGATTCTCCTTCATGTGATCATCCACACTTGGTCATGCCAATGTCTCATGAAGCCCATATGTGCAGACATGCTCAATTATTATATGATGTTGTTGTATATATTGGCCCTTGCATCGAGCACACATACAATGAATTGTTTCTCTCAACCATGCTTTGGAACCAACTTTGAGCCCTTGATCACTGTTAGACATTTGAAACTAGGCCAAAACCGATTATGTTTTAGTATGAAATCACATGAGTTATCTAGAACTGGAAGTAGGACAAAAAGTTACCCAGGGTTTCACTGCTATAGGCAATGTTTACAACAGCAAAATTTTGCCACCTACTAGCAATGAAATAATGCTATGCAACGGTAAAATTTTGCTACTGGAGCAACAACCTAAAAAGTGAGACTCCCGCCTAAATCTCCCCGATGGGATTTATTTTTGCCTACCTCTCTTTGTTGCACATGCTAGGACGACAGCTTTAGCAACACTTCCTCCCACTAAGTCCTTTCACCTCTTCCATCAAAGCTCTCTCCCTCTCCAAGGTAAGTGTCTCTCCCCTTTGTTTCTTTCTCCCAAGCTTGCATGAAAAGCTTCATTTCTTTTTTTTTTCCTTAGCTTTCATGGAAATCTTCAACATAGTTCTCTATGTGAGATTTTCTTTCCCTTCCCCTCTCTTTCCTCTCCCTTGCGCTAACCCGAGCTCTATGCATAGGAGTATGCATAGGAGTTCTAATAGAGAGATTTGATGGGAGAGCTATCCATTAAAGCTCTCTATTATGATTTCTATGTAAAAGCTAGGGTTAGGGCAACATAAACCACTAGCTTTCAATCATTTATACATTAAGATTAGGTTAAAGAAACTCACCTTGTTTTCCTCTTCTTCTCCTTCTCCTCTTTCACTTAGTCTCTTGCTTGTTAATATGTTAAAATAAAGTATACTTACTAACTTTTTGATTTATTTTGTTACTATTTTGTAGGCTTATTTAAGTGAATAACTCACAACTATAGCTTTTTGAGGTAAGAGACCCCTTTTTACTATTATGTTTTTATGGCTTTTTAGGGTTTAGGGCTTTTAGGGTTTTGTGGTTTTTTTTGGCTTTTAGGGTTTTGCATTACTTGTGCATTAGTTCTTAATCTTATGTTTAATCTACTAATTACTTTGTTTACTCTTTTATTTTGTAAGTCTTTCTAATCCTCTCCTTCGGCTTCTCAAAAAAGAGATAAGACCTCCTTTTCATTTCCTTGTTTATGTTTTTTTCTATGTATTATTTCTTCGTTGGGTGCCGGGTTTAGAGTTAGTTTAGGGTTCTTGCAAGCTTATGCATGGGCTTTGCAAGCCTATGCATAGGCTTTATGCATAAAGCTTATGCATAGGCTTATGCATAAATCTTGCAAGAAGCCTATGCATAAGCTTGCAAGAGGTATGCATAAAGTCTTTATGTATAAGCTCTATGAATAAGGCTTATGCATAAAGTCTTTATGTATAAGCTCTATGAATAAGGCTTATACATAAAGCTTGCATAAGGTTTATGCATAGCCTTTATGCATAAGACTCTATACAAGCCTTATTATGCATAAGCTTGCATACGGCTTATGTATAAGATCTATGTATAAAGAGTTTATGCAATCTTTATGCATAAGCTCTACGCATAGCCTTGGCAAGCTCTATGCATAGTCTTATTGAAGCTTATGCATAAGCTCTATGTATAAGACTTATGCATAAGCTCTATGAATAAGGCCTATGCTCTATCAATAAGGCCTATTTATAAGCTCTATGCATAAGCCTTATACATAGAGCTTGCATAAGCCTTATGCATAAAGCTTGCATAAGGCATATGCATAAGCTCTATGCATAAATAAGGCTTATGCAAGCATAAGAATTATGTAAGATTTATGTTTATGACTCTATGCAAGTCTTATGATGTATAAGCTTGCATAAGCCTTATGCATAAAGCTTGCATAAGGCTTATGTATAAGCTCTCTTTAAGCTTCATAAAAAAGAGGTAAGCTCTCTTGTTCTTTTAATTGCTTATGTAACTTTTTCCTTTATTGCATCCTTGGGTATAGGTTTAGCTTAGGTTTATCACTATGCATAGGCTCCTTGCAAGATCTAAGATCTATATATAAAGCCTATGCATAAGGCTCTATACGTAGGCTCTATGCGTAGGCTTTATACATAAGGCTCTATGCATAGAGATTTATGTATAAGGCCTTTATGAATGTGTATTTATGAATGTAGAGCTTTATGCATAAGGCTCTATTAATGCATACTTATGAATGTTTTATGCTTCAAGAAACTAACTCTTATGCATGTATTTGGGTTGGGTTGTATGTATAGGCAATTCTGATTGACCCATCGTAGGACCCAGATGTCATAAATTTTCTCTCTATCATCAACGAATGATATGGTTCATAGGCTTGGATACAATTCACTCAGACACAAGTATGGTTTAACAAAACCTTTTCACATACACAATCCTTTATGAATTTTGTAAGTATGATCGTTTAATCTTATATGTAGGCTGCCTTACCATCGAGCTAGTCGACGCCATATGGGAAATCTACCCCTTATGGTCAATCGTCTCCATGGGGGCAATCCACTCCTTTGATAGGCGCAGGTTCGAGTGGTGTAGGCCCATCACGTTATGGTTGTGATGAGCCTACACCACCTACGTCAACTAGACCCACTTGCACTCCCCAGACGTCCGTCTTCACCACGATAATGAGGTAGTAGGGAGTCTGGGGGGAGTAGTAGACATGCTAGTGGGGGTGGGGGGGGTGGGAGGCTACTTTTGCTTTGGCAAAAGCAGCACTAGGTGTCTCGAGTTGTTCCCCAACATGGGGAGCTCTTCATCCGCTCATTTTGAGCCACCCTCAAGGAGACCCATCCCACCATTTGATCCACGCACCCCACCATATAACATGGATGTGTCGATGGTGCCCTCATGATGGATACAAGAGGGAAGGAATTCATGAACTGCATGCATGCACAAGGGAAGCAAGTCATCAACTGCATGCATGTACTTGCTAACCTTGAGTTCACAAACTCCTTTAAAAAGTGGAAAGCACAAGACGATCTCTCAAAGCAATATGTAATTGTTCTTGTGCTCAAGGCAGAGTTCGTCGTTTCACATGCGAGCCTTTGCTTCTTGGAGGAGTGGATAAAGACAAGGATAAAGCTTTTGGTCTCTAATAGGAGAGAAAACATCAAGAGAGCAGCAAAGAACAATTTGGAAAAGCCTAATGTTTTCTTACAGGAGGAGAGGAGGCACGTGCGAAGCTTCATGAGAAAGCACTCACCGTTGCTTGTTGTTGAAAAGCACCCAACCACGTGCTTTTCAACAACAAGCGATGGTGAGTGCTTCCCAACTATGGAAGCAAGAGGCTTCACATTGTTGCTCGGGAGTAAAGTCCTCCTTCATTTATTGTTTTGTAATAAGTATCTATTTCACTAATCATTTCCTTATCCTCTTCCATTTTGTTTTGCACTATATTGTTTCCGTTAACTAATTATATATTTTCTTAATTTTTTTTGTAGAGGGAGGTTGTTGGGTGTGACCCAACAAAGGAGAAGTAAGATTATGGATATAGAGTCCCCCGTCTTTGATTGTGAGCATGGATGCATACGTGAGGCTTATGCTTGGACGAGTCTATTTTGGGGACTTAACAGCAGACGAGGTAGGTAGTGAAAAAACCCTTCTCTTATCTATATCTAATTGTATTTTATTGTTTTACACTTACCTTGCTCTTGTTTGCACGTATGTGGGATGAAGGGGAAGAGGAAGAGGAAGATATCGACTAACGAGCATGAAGTGGGAGAAGGAAGTAAAGAGGAGGACGAAGACGATGATGAGCACTTGGAATCCGATGAGGATTCCGAGTAACCTTCTCTTCTTTGATTTATTTTTTGTATATATGGCCAAAGATGACAATTCAAGAACTATAATACATATTGGCCTTATTTTATGTCTTTTTCAAGTTTATGTTTGTATCACAAAATTGTGACTCTGTTTTAATAAATAAAAAGAGCTCCAAATACTAGGGAGTCTTGTGTAGACTCCCTAGTCTCCTCCAACTTTTTTTTTTCCACACAGTTCTTTTGTTGCTGAGCAAAACAAAAATAGTAGCAAAATATCACTCTTCAGTACGATATTTCTCTTTAGCACGATATTTCACTATTGAACAGCAAAATTTTGATGCTCGTAGCGATTATTTGCTACTGAGTAGCGATCTCGTTTGTAGAAAAAATAGCAGCTTTTTTACCAACGAAATGGATCGAACATCTCCCTACCCTTATAGTTATAAAAGAGCTGCTGTTTTCGCTGCTACACCTTCATTCTATTGTAGTGTCAGCCACACTATCTATGGGTGGCCACTCTCATGGAGGGGTAATTGCATCCGTGGCCACGGTTACAACAACAACCACCACCACCACTGCGACATGACTATCTATATAGTTGGACGAACATCTTAAGGATGGGGTGTGAGTAGGGGATGGCACGGGTGTGACCACGTGTGGTTCGCTCTGCGATGGGCTAGCCGGATCGTCTTGGGTGAAGTAGGCTTGAGCCATGGCTTGTTTCTTAGGAGTGGCTTGTTCAATGAAAGAGAAAAACTAGTTGGGGATCATAATACATGGAGTAGGTGGGACGGTTGGTTGGGGGGTAATGCTTAGGGTCATTTTTGAGCTACATCCCCCCGTCCATGATCTACATACATGCATGCATGGACATGGTTTAGGCTTTGCATATGTATCTGTAACATTACACCCAAGGCAATGTGGCCATATATTTGCAAAAATAAATAAGGAAAAAAAAGTATAAGATAAGAGGGCTTACCTCTAATAGTGAGCGGATTGGGAAAGCTATAGAGTACCTACATGACAAAATCAAGAAAATAAACAAGGATTAGAGAGAGGTAAAAAGGATTTGATATGACAAATTTAAGAAAATAAAATATGATTAGGGAGACCTAAAAAGGGATTACCTTTGCAAGAATCAAAGTAGATAGTTGTGAGCTGACCTGCAAACCCCCCCCCCCCCAAAAAAATTAGGTTAGACCTACATGTAACAATTTGTACATGAGTGTAGAAAAGAGAAAAATAGCACACTGTAGAATCCTGAAGGGGAGAAGGAAGGGTGTGGGGAGTGAGTTAAACCATCACAATGTCAAGGGAGAGGTCAACTCACCTTCACCATAGAGCTTCCAAGAACCTACAAAAAAGCGAACCAATATGCAAGTTTTTGGTGGCGCTATAAAATTTTAACGTCATCAAAATAAGCATTAAAAAAAGCGTTGAAAATAAGACGAGAAAATGCGTCCAAAATACTACCGATAAAAATGTCGATAATAGCATTGGAAATAATGTCCATATATTTTGACGTATTTTTAGATAAAAATTTTGACATTGTTTCCGATGATCAGACGGACAACAGGGGATTTCATATTCAAAACAATAAAAGACCTTTGAAATTCAAATGTGTTTCGTATCCTAACACTTTTTCCATTTGAATTTAAACTTTGGCCAAGTAGATCGGTGCCTAATATATAAGGGGCCATTCCCCCCTTCCAAAAAAAAACACAAATTGGGCCATTCCCTTCTCCCAAAAAAACACAAATTGGGCCATTCCCCCCTCCCAAATCAATCTGAACATTGAGAAATGCTTATGCCCTTGCAACCAACTGGTGCAAGTATCAAATCCCTCAACGTCTAACTGCCTTACTTGGTGTTGTGAATATGCACCCTTGCTAATGATGAACTGATGACTGTAAAAAATCTTCCACCCGAGCAGAGTAGACGTACAATGACACAAGAAAGTACTACTCAGTCTCATGTTGAAGAAGAAACTACGGTGGAATCTCCGACATCCTTGGATCAAGACATGGATGATATGATAGACACTCTACATGACATAGGGGATCTCGAGCGAGAAATAACACATGAAATGGGTGATGCCGTCGATGCATGTAGCAAGCCTCAAGAGAAGAGCAAGAGTTGCACTGGTTGGCTTGTACGCCTCTTTATCATGGTGCACGTATATCTGTTTTGTGCACATGCCTCACAATGCTAAACTTGCAAATCAATATTTAGATGGTTCGGTACTAGCATATCAAAATGTTTTGTGTAAGTACTTATCACCCTTTTCATTTTTATCTCTTTATTTTAACCTTTCTAATCATTGGGGCCAATATGATAGGTCATTTAGAGATCAAATATTGCACGAGGGAAACGAGATGCATGGAAGGACAACAAAGGTTCTTTGCCCCCCAGAATGAAGCAGTTGTCCATATTCTACCAACTACCATATTGGGACAGTCTTCTAGCTAACCGTTTTCTTGACCCCCTATGCATATTTTTAAAAATATGGTCGTGGTGCTTTGGAAGACTATTAATGGGGCTAAAGAGAGCAAGGGCCAAAGGGAGGATTTACAAATAAGTGATCGTATTATGCAACACTTATGTCCACAAACCAAAGCTAATGGTAAGCTACTACTACCTAAAGCTCCTTGGGTATTGATGAAAGAAGAGGAAGCTCAAGTTAAGAAGTGAATTTTGGAGTTTCGTACTTGAGAGGATGCATGCATTTCCTAAAGGGGGTGTTTACAAAGGATGACGAGTTCTCCAGCTTAAAATCACATGATTGGAACAAGTTCTTGCAATTTGTCTTGCCTGTGGCCAAAGGGTTTCCTCAATGACAACATAAGGGATACAATATAAAATATTGGCACCGTGCTTCACTAGATTTTATTAAAGGATATAAGAAAAGACACTTTGGAGAAGTAGCCTGCATAAATGCCATAGAAGCTATTACATTGGTGGAGAAGTTTCTCCCAACCATCATATTAACCATACAGATGCATCTCCTAGTTAATGTTGTGGATGAGGTGGTAGTGGGGCAGGGGTCATCCATTCACGTGGGATGTTCTTTTTGGAGAGGTTCATGAAGACGCTAAAAGGGTTTGTCTATCAAAGAGCTCGTCTCGCGAGAGGAAAATATGGCAATGGGATGGCTTGTGAAGGAGTCCCTAGTGTACATCAGAGAGTTTCTTAGTACCTCAGACCTTGAAACGCCTAAAATTTAGTCAATAGAGGAGGATGATAGGGTAGTTGGAGAAGAGCCGCAACAGAGGAGGATGATAGGGTAGTTGAAGAGAACAATGGATGTGGCCTTATCAGGTAAGATCAATATATTTTTTGCATCTTAAACTCAGGGAGTATGCAAAAGTGGATTGAGTGGTACGGAGAGGCCAAGAATGAAAGGAATCAAGCTCGTCGAGCATTTGAAGGAGTCAACTATGGCTCACTAACTATACCCTCCATCACTTGCTATACTTCTAGACTTTCCATCAACTAGATGGCTCCCATAAACCTTACAAGAAGAAAAACTTCGTGACCGATGAAGTTATTATGGATGAGGAAGAGGAGCTTGCATACGGTTGTGACTACCGTGTAGGTGATTTCATTCATTCTAAGCCTTGATATGTCCACATCTTCTCCAAATATTGTTTACAACTTCTCACTAATGTACACCAGTGCTTAGAAGCACTAATGTCAAGAAATCAATTGCCAGAGACAATTACACTGAGACATGCATCCTATTCAAGATTATAACCATAAATAGCCATTAGTGAGAATTCTTCATGGATAACAACATTACCAAAGTCCTATTTCTTTGAACTGAATAGATTGATAAGAAGAGAACAACATTTGATTGTGGTGTTAAAGAAAATTTCATGCAAGAAAGAAGGGCTAGTGCAAGTGATTTAAATACGAATGTGAACATGCTTGATTACTTTGGAACCATCCAAGATAGCATCAAGGTTGTCTTTAGAAAGTTTCATATGTTTATCTTTGATGTTAATAAGTGGTTCAAGTTATTCACAATAGGAGCACATGAAACCGTACAAAGAGACAAATCCATATTAGTTCAAGTGGACTCCACAAAGATATGGATAGACCAAAAGGACACATTTGTAATATTGGAGCATTGTGAGCAAGTGATATTTAAGGAGGACCCAAGATATTGTTGATGGTGGTTTGTAATCCAAGTGTCACCACATAGTAAACAAATATATGAAGACATGGAAATAGCAGAAGATGAAGAAAAGATTGGTGCATGCCACCAAACAAGAGCAAGTTACTTTTCTATCAAAGTATAGCAAGAAAAAGGGCTAGACAAAGGTATAGAGATCAAACAATTAAACATAAGAGATGCCTCAAACATTACAGGTGGTGATAATGATGAAGAGCCATAAACAAATGAGGAACTAGGGCCAGAGCTAGAAGATATTTAGAGGCCGACATAGATGCATCTTCTAGTCCTACATGATTTAAAGATGGAGGGATTTTCCTTGAAATAGATATTTTTTGGGACTGATGATCTTTTTGAAGATGAGAAAGTTGATAATGATCAACTTTGATTTTGTAAACATGTAAATATTCTCATGACATGTCCAACTTTCCTCTTTTTGTTTGTCAAGAAGAGATGTCATTTTTCCTCAGAAAAAAAGGTGCCTGCAAATCAACAAAAAAGGTGCCTGCAAATCAACAAAAAACAGCTGTGCTTGGTAGTTTGGAGAAATTTCTTGATGAGCTGAATCATGGGGAGTATAGCTATGTTGGGCTAGAAGCATTTCCCCCTAATGTTTCTCCTGGAGGTAGATCAAGCCCCTCCACTAGCTGGGGGTGCAGAGGTTAGTTGAAAAAGAGGTGAAAATATTAATTTTCTACTAATCCTAATTATCCAGGTGATTAGCAAGTTCACAAATCTGGATTTGAAAGTATCCAGAGTATCCATCACACACTGAATACAGCTCATGACTTGCAACTTGATCCAAAATCTCATCTTGAAAGGGTAGAGGATAATAATCCCTCTTTGTGCATGCATTCAGAGAGCGAAAGTCCACACACACACGCCATTTTTCACCCTTTTTGGGAGTGACTACAACTGGGGAAATCCACTTTGAATTCTCTACTGGAAAAATAAATCCAGCTTTAAGTAAAGTAGTTACCTCATTCTTAAGCACCTCCGCTTGCACTACTCCCAAATGCCTTAGCTGCTGTACCAGTGGCTTACTTTGGGGCTTGAGATCAATCTTGTGCTCTACTAGGGTAACTTGGCATACTTGTGAGTAGCTGTTTGCAAAAAGGTTAGGAAATCCATCCAACATTTTTAAGTAATTCTCCCTTTCAGTACCTGCTATGGACTCATCAAGAAGAAGCTCATTCTGTTGGTGAAGACTAGTGAGGTCCACATCTCCTTTCTTGAACATGGTTGAAGAAGCTTCCCCTTCCAAGGCTCCATTGTCTTCAGCATCCCCTCGATCCCCTCCTAGGGAAAGACCAAATGCAACTCCCTCCACCTCTCCTTCTGAGATGGAATCCTCGGAGCTACCACTTGTCTCCTCTTCATCGGATGACTCTGACTTTGAACTTTTGAAAGTTGAAGGTTCACCTCTTACCACTTTCTTGCGAGCGACGACTCTTGATGTTGTAGTGGACCTTCTTATTCTCACCATGTAGAATAAGATCACCTGTCTCCCACTTTTGAATTGCCTTCACTTGGCAAAGCCATGGCCTACCCAATATGAATGGGCAAGCCCTAGCATCAAGCTTTGTAGGAATGACTTGGAAAGTTGTAGGCACAGAAATACCACATACATCCACTCCCAAATTCTTGACAATTCCTAAGGTTTTCACCCTAGTATTATCAGCAAGTTTGATGCGATAGGGAGAGTTAGTAGAAGACAACTTTAAATCGGCATCTTTCATTATTTTTTCACTCATGACATTGATTGATGCACCTCCATCAATGTATGCATTAGAAATTGTTTGCCCCTCAATGATGACATCAATCAGAGGCACATTATCTCCTGCATCAATATCTACCTTTTGAACCATAGGAGTCCCATTATCCCTCTTCTTCTTTTTCTTAGATTCCCTTGTGCTAGCCAGCTTACCCCATTCCTTTCTGAGCTTTGGAGAGAGTGCCAACAGCTGCCCAAATGTGATTTATGCCATTTTCTCCCTAAGATCTGTTAAGAGGTCATAACTAAGAGATCCTTGTCCAGGAAAGTCAAATTGTCCAATTTTTCTCCTAGACGACTTCTTCTTCTTCTTATTTTTCTCCTCTTGTTCAGATTTATCTTCTTGTTCTTCTTCTTCTTGGCTCCTAGTTTTACGACCCCTTTTTCCCATTAATGGCATCAAGGTTTCCTCTTCTTCTTCTGAGCATGTTTCCTCTAAAAGTGCTAAACTTTTATCCTCTCTTTTCCTCAATTTCGGACACTCAGTGCGATAGTGCCCCTTCTCTTGGCATTCATAGCATGTGACACTACTTCTATCCCTAGGTTTATCCTCAACTCATGGAACCCTAGGTGGCCTTGCATTGACTAAGTGTAACTTCAAATCAGCAAATTCTACCATAAGTTGTGCAATGTTATGATCCAAGGATGGAGCTTGTACCTGAGATGTTGAGGCTATCTCTACTCATGGTGGGGTCGACACACTCGGAGAAGATTGGAATGTGGACTCAATATGAAGAGTGGCCTCCTTGTTCAAAGCAATACAAAGAGCCTCTTTAAAATTAGTGGGATCTTTGCTAAGAACTTTTCCATGCAAGCGGGGATCCAAAGCCCTGATAAACTTGCTCATCTTAAGGTGCTCCATTGCTAAAGAACTCTTTAAATCTCCCATAGAAGGTGAAGAAGAAGAAGCAACAACATGTAATGTAGCTTGTTGATATTTGATGAACAAGGCTTCATACCTCACTAAAAAGGTAGAAACTAACTCTTCTTCCTTTTGGAAAATCTGATCCAATTGTAGTAGTAAAGCATTTGGTGACTCCACTGTCCCAAATCTCTCCTTCATTGCTTTGGTCAACCTTTCCCAATCATTCTTGGACTCCTCTAGCAAAGCCTCATGCCAAGTTAAGGCCACACCCTCCAAGAAATCTGGAAGTATTTCTGCCCTCTCCTTCATAGACCAACCTGTCAAGCGGCATGCTCGGTTAAACTCTCGGAGATAACTCCCCGAGGCTTCTCCTTTCGATCCTTGGAACATCGGAATGTTGAACATCTTGCACCAAAAGATGAGTAGCAACAAGGAAAATTTACTTATTTCAAAATAACTTTCCTTTAATAATGCAGGACCTTGAGGTTAAAATAAAATAATTCTAAGTAAAACCTGCCCACCGTCTCCACCAAAAGATGTGACACAAAGTTGGGGTTTTGACTTCGGTCACTTCTTAGAATCAAAACACACTTGTATGAAACCTCACAGCCTCCTCACCTCCCTTTCTCTCCCTAGGTTAAGATAAAGATATGCACATCAAAGGTGAGATCATAATTCATAGAAGGAAAGATGAAAGGCTCAGGAGAATCAAGAATTTCTGCCAGTCTGGCAGCTCCAAACAAGAGGGCAATTCTTTGTTGGAAGAAAAATTTAATCTTTCGACTCAGGATTATGTGAACAGAAACATACGGGGAATGTTGGTAAGGTTCGTCCGTTCGAATTGGACGATTTGAACTGAACATATTAAAGCAAAAGAATATAGAAATCACTTACAAGAGGATAAGACACGCGGGATTTGCCTTTTGATAAGAGATTAGGAGGAATTAATCATTATTAAGAAGAAATAACGGCCAAAAGTCTATAAAAATAGAGATACACAGAGAATTGCAGTTTTAAATCCATATAGACTGTGCAAAAGAGGATTACATAGCTAAGTAGAGCTTGAAGAGAGCTTCGCGCCTATATAAAAACTTTCAAAAATGGGCAACCGAGCGAAAAGTTATGAGCATTTTACTACAAGACTATAAAACTGCCAAAATTCGCCTAAAAGTTAGCAAATTTGGGAGAAATTCTGATCATCAATGAAGTGAAGGATTAAGAAATTAGTTATATGAGTGGAAAGAGAATATAAAGATCTTCCTAGCCATATGATCAATTTTAGAAACCAATACCCGAGTGATGAGTATTGAAATTTGGATATTGGACCACAAAAACTGCACTTCCCTCTCTTTGCATGAAACCTCAATTTTCACATAGCCTCTTGCCTCTCATCTCCTTCATGATTCAAGCTAGAGGGTAAGGGTTAACATTGCTTAGCGGACAATCGTAAAGATTTACCTATGGTCCCCAAAGTCTTTCCACATGCTCATTACCGCTAAAACCATTGGTACCTCCAAAGGAGGGCGGCAATAAGGCAAGGGCTACCTTGAGAAATCACAGGCCCACCAAGATAATAACTCCTTATCCCACTTATCATGAATCATCAAAGAGGTCCAAAATTGGGCTGAGCATGAGGAGCTAATGCTAAATGAGACATTCACATGTAAAGAGAGTGTTTGAATAAGGGTTTGAAGATAAGAGAATGGCAATGACACAAAATGCTCAATTGAGGAGGCTCATTCCTTGATTTGAAAGGGAGAGGAGGGCTCCTTTTATAGGTGGAGAATCACAATCTCTTCCATTGTTACAAATTACAACATAAAAACCTTCAACCTTTCAGTGACATAAGAGTAGATGTTACCATCAATTGTCCTCTTCGGCTAAGTCTTCTATTGATTATAAAAATGAAGACTTTTTGACTTTGAAAGTGTGATGAGATAATAGCCAAGTCTAAGTGGCATGTAGGTAGAGATCCCACTTACACATGGCGGACTTCTCCTCTTCTATGTAGGCATTCTAGAAGAATCTTTCCCAATTATGCACCTACACACACTCCTCCACATGCCTTCCACACTCCCCAACTTGTAGCCTTATGGTGAATACTACATTAATAATACAATTAAAATCCATGTGAGCATGAAGGCCCACTTTTATTTTCCACATCACTAGCCTATCTACCATACCAAAGTATTTATCCAAGCATACTTGTGGCATTTACAATGTGTGCACCCTAAATCAAGTAAAACCATTATATTTGAAGATAGAATGCTGTTATCAGGGTAGCCGCCAAGCCGCCGTATCACCACGCCGTTATTCCATTGTGGGCACCGCAATCTTCTTGGACAAGCTTCCACCTTATTACCATTGAGAAACCATCAAAATATGCACAAAATTGAAAATGAAAGATATCAATTTTTCATGTCACAGTATCATTCAACCTTTTACATTAAAAGAAAGAATGGAAGTGGTGCCATTCTCACAGTGGTGCCATTCCCTCTTACATTCAAGGCTGAATGGCAGTGGTGCCATTCTCTGGGACTTCCATCACCTAAAAGGGGAGAATGGAACCACTACCATTCTCAAGGTCTTACATCCCATCATCTTGAGGGATAGAATGACACCACTACCATTCTCCCTTATATTTAAGGAAGAATGAAAGAGGCTACCATTCTTAAGGCCTTCCATCACCTTGATTGAAGGGGAGAATGGTACCACCACCATTCTCCCCTTTTAAATAAGGAGGAATGGCAATGGTACCGTTCGCAAGGCCTCCTATCACCTTCAAGGGGGGAATGGCACCACTACAATTCTCCCTTACATTCTAGAAAGCAAGGTAGTGGTGCCATTCTATAGGCCTCCCATCACTTCATGGGGAGAATGGCACCACTACCATTCTCCCTTACATTCAAGGAATGGGATTGTTGTAGAGATTCCAGGAGGTGCAGATCCAACATGTTAAGAGGGGTCTTAATCAAGCAACTGATGCATTGGGAAGAGGGGGTTAGGTAAGAATCTGAAAGCTCATGTCTCACATCCACCCCACCTATATTGGAAGGATAATTTTAGACTTTTGTCATGCAATGCAGTGTTCAAGTTTGCCTATGAACTACACTATATCCCTTCGGTCAGGACTGGAACTATTGATTAAAAAATAATAATATCCCCCTTTCGGGGCGAGTTCCAATGGCCCTTTTCCCACTTTCTTGATCTTGAAAGTGGTGGTCGAAAACCTGTAGGCTGAATACCTACAAGATGTCCCTCCCCCTACCTAGATTCAATTTACTTCTCTACGAGTGTGTATACCCAAATGAATACAATCAATACAGCCATAGATGGTGGGTGGACAAGAGTAGTCAGGTTTCTGATGGGTTAAAAATTATGAATTTAGGATTGCACGTAGTCCATGGGTATTGACTTCTATACCCATGTGGTCTCGAAGTCAGGAGCTTGTAACAATATGCAAGATTTTGCGTGTTGTGGAAAAATCTGCAAGATAATATCATCCTTATACCACTGCCATTAGTTGTGAAAAAATCTACAAGATAATATCATCCTTATACCACTGCCATTATACCTTACATTCAAGGAAGAACGGCAGTGGTGCATTCAAGGAAGAACGGCAGTGGTGCCATTCTCCCTTACATTCTAGGAATAATGGCATTGGTGCCATTCTCAAGGCCTCCCATCACTTCATGGGGAGAATAGCACCACTGCCATTCCCCCCCTTACATTCTAGGAAGAATGGTAGCGGTGCCATTCTCAAGGCCTCCCATCACTTCGTGGGGAGAATGGCACCACTTACATTCTCCCTTACATTCAAGGAATGGCAGTGGTGCCATTCTCAAGATGTAAGATCCCCGTCCCCACCGCGTAATGGATTTTGGGTGCTAGTAGCAAAAGTAGCACATCTTGCGTGGGGCAGGGTCCTACACTCGGGGCCTCGTCCACGGATATCCGGACAGGTGACTAATTCCTCGGTTCGTCCAAAACCGAACTTAGAAAAACTTCCCTTGCCCGGAAAGCACAGGCAGATCCATCAGTCCTACCTAACCTCATCCAGTCCCATGGGTTAGCCAACCGCCCAACCACTGTAGTGATGGAATCCAATTTAGAATTTGGTTAGGTTTTGTCCCGGGTACCAGGGAAAAGAGTTCCCAGGCCCCCTAGCCGGAAGTTTATGCAAACATAAAACTAGTCACACCACTTACACACCCAATATGAAATTGCCTTTTTCTCAGCATCAGCTAACTTTAAAACAATCCTTTAATGAAACCATCATGTCACTGATCACAATCCTCAAAGTCTCTGAATGAATCCATATTTCCAATCATTCATTCATCGGTGTACTTATGGCATCATTGGCAACCAAAACGCTCACCACCTGTTCACTCAGGGGCCTTTTCGATAGTTCCTAGCTCATAGTAACCGACAATATTTTCACATAACAAAATGGTATCTCTGTGAAAGATCAGCAAGATCAACCAACAGATCCATATAAAAGAGCCATGGACTCATCCGTTGAGGACCAGCAAGGTCAATCAACCAGATCCATGCCCGGTTTCAGAAAACAACTCTTACTCCTTATTCCAATATCTTCCACGATGCACGTGTGGGTATCTTCGGCGACCCAGAGCCCGAGCACCGTATGGTCAGCACCCTCTAGGATCCTTCGCAGGTCACCTAGCGCTTCACTCATAGGCCGCTTCCTTGGTGCCTCATCCACCGTATCGGAAGCTCACCATTTAAATCGAACCGAGGCTGGTCAAGACCTCAGCCGACCTTGCTACGCGAGACGTCCTCCATTGACTCTCCGTTTTCAGAAGTTGCAACTTTATCAGTTAGGTCTCCACGACCTTAATCACAAGACGGTCAAAATGCTTCCCCAGCATTCTTGACATAAAATAGTCATTTACAAACAGTTTACAAATTCAGTTTCTATAATGAACTCTCATCTTTCCACATTATCCCTCATCAATCCACATTCCATTCATATGTGTACTCATTCTTATCCAATCACATCATTTTCCATCTCATCACATCAGATTCATTCACATCACATATCATTTATTCACATCCCAATTCACATGCCATCCCATCTCATCCACTCACTCATATCAACGTCACATCATTTCACATACACATTCGCATTCATTATTCCACATACACATCCACATTTGTACTTCCACATCCATACATCCACTTCCACATCCGCATTAATACATAAATATCCATACATCCACTTCCACATGCATGCATCCACACTTCCATTTCCACATCCACACATCCACATTCACATTCATACATCTACATCCACATTCACATTCATACATCCATTTCCACATCCGCATTCATACATCCACATCCACATCCACATCCACATCCATACATCCACATCCACACATCCACATCCATACATCCACATTCACATCTATATCCATACATCCACATTCATACATCCACATCCACATTCACATTCATACATCCATTTCCACATCCGCATTTATACATCCATATCCACATCCATACATCCACATCCACACATCCACATCCATACTTTCACATTCACATCTACAACCATACATCCATTTCCACATCCACATCCATACATCCACATCCACATCCACATCCATACATCCACATCCACATCCACATCCACATCCATACATCCACATTCATACATCCACATCCACATCCACATCCACATTCACATTCATACATCCATTTCCACATCCGCATTCATACATCCACATCCACATCCACATCCATACATCCACATTCATACATCCACATCCACATCCACATCCACATCCATATATCCACATTCATACATCCACATCCACATCCACATTCATACATCCACATCCACATTCATACATCCACATTCACATCTGCATCCATACATCCACATCCACATTCACATTCATGCATCCATTTCCACATCCGCATTCATATATCCACATCCACATCCACATCCATACATCCACACATCCACACATCCACATCCATACTTCCATATTCACATCTACATCCATACATCCATTTTCACATCCACATCCATACATCGACATCCACATCCACATCCATACATCTACATTCATATATCCACATCCACATCCACATCCATACATCCACATTTATACATCCACATCCACATCCACATCCACATCCATACATCCACATTCATACATCCACATCCACATCCACATCCACATTCATTAATCCACATCCACATTCACATTCATACATCCATTTCCACATCCGCATTCATACATCCACATCCACATCCACATCTATACATCCACATTCGTACGTACATTTCCACATCCACATCCACATCCACATCCATACATCCACATTCGTACATCCACATCCACATCCACATCCATACATCCACATTCATACATCCACATCCACATTCACATTCATACATCCACATCCACATTCACATTCATACATCCATTTCCACATCCGCATTCATACATCCACATCCACATTCACATCCACATCCATATATCCACATTCACATCCACATCCATATATCCACATTCACATCTACATCCATACTTATCACATACACATACATCTTTTCTTTCAGATACATCTTCACATACATCCTTCACATACATACATCTACATCCATTCTTTCACATACATATATCTACATCCATTCTTTCACATACATACATCTCCATCCATTCTTCGTTCATTTTCATCTATCCTCATATCTATTTATAGAATACAAGAGAATTCTTATTTTTGATATAAGATTTCTTTACGCATCTATTTATGCATAAATTCCATTTTAAGGAGAATACCACTTTCGAAATAAAAATCAATCTTTTAAGCATCTTTCTATGCATAAATTTATTTTAAATGAGAATGACACTTTTGAATTAAAATTCAATCTTTTATGCATCTTCTCATGCAAAAAATCAAAATTGATGAAAATAACTCTTTTGAATTAAAAATAAAATTCTTTATACATCTTTCTATGCATAAAATCAAAATTCATGAGAATAACACTTTTGGGTTGAAATAAATTCTTTATGCATCTTTCCATGCATAAATCCAATTTAGTAGGAATTACACTTTTAGAATAAAAGAATTCCTCTTATGCATCTAATTTATGCATAAAATCATTTATGATGAAAATCACACTTTTAATATAAAAAAATATCTTTTATGCATACAAATCATTTATGATGAAAATCACTCTTTTAATATAAAAGAATCTCTTTTATGCATCTAATTTATGTATAAAATCATTTATGATGAAAATCACACTTTTAATATAAAAAAATATCTTTTATGCATATGTTTAAGCATACAAATCATTTATGATGAAAATCATTCTTTTAATATAAAAGAATTTCTTTTATGCATCTAATTTATGCATAAAATTATTTATGATGAAAATCACACTTTTAATATAAAAATATATCTTTTATGCATATGTTTATGCATACAAATCATTTATGAGATGAAAATCACTCTTTTAATATAAAAGAATTTCTTTTATGCATCTAATTTATGCATAAAATCATTTATGATGAAAATCACACTTTTAATATAAAAATTTATCTTTTCTGCATATGTTTATGCATCCAAATCATTAATGATGAAAATCACTCTTTTAATATAAAAGAATTTCTTTTATGCATAAAATCATTTATGATGAAAATCACACTTTTAATATAAAAAATATCTTTTATGCATATGTTTATGCATACAAATCATTTATGATAAAAATCACTCTTTTAATATAAAAGAATTTCTTTTATGCATCTAATTTATGCATAAAATCATTTATGATGAAAATCACTCTTTTGAATTAAAAATAAAATTCTTTATGCATCTTTCTATGCATAAAATAAAAATTGATGAAAATAACACTTTTTGGATTAATTTCAATTCTTTATGCATCTATCCATGCATAAATCGAATTTAGTAGGAATTACACTTTTATAATAAAAAAGTTAAACTTATTTTTACACAATTTTAGAAAATTTTGCCATAACCTCCTTTGTATGGCTGACCATTTTTTAATTTTTAACTTTTTAAAATTAACTAGAATTTCACCAAGAGTATTTAATTCATTCTAATGTAAGCAATTTCTACTTATTTAAGAGAAACATTATGAAAAACCTGATTTTATCCATTAATCATTCATCTAGGATAAAGAATGGTTGGATTTACTAAAGAAGAGAGGGGAATGCCTTTTTTCAATGAGGCATAACATCATTTTCTGTTTAGAGAAGACAAAAATCATTTAAAAACCATTAAAATTAAGCATAAATGAAAATTTATGTATTTCTTTACTACCATTCATCACTTAACTTTAATAGCATTAAAAAGCCATTCCAATTAAGCTTCTCAAGCTTGAGAGGGGTTGAGAAGAGAGAAACATTGAGAAATTATGGAAAAAGATCAAAAATCATACTTTACCTTACAAATTGCGTGATTCTTTGATCGTGGCGGTAGAGGCCCCCCCAGCCAATGAATTGGTTTGGTATGCTGATGGAGCCACCAATGGAGATTGAAGAAGGAGGGAAGCTCCAATTTCTTCAATTTGGAGAGAATTTTAGAGAATAGTAAAAATTATCATTATTTCAGCATAATTCTGGCATAGTATAATTCTCCTATTTTTTTACAAAGGGCTCAGGTTCTATTTATAGGAGAGGGAGGCTCTAACCAAGACCAACTGATTTCTAGAATTTTCCAAATTCAGTTTGGTTGAATTTGGACTAGATTTGGACCTAGTTTGGTTCCTTTTTGATTCGGTTTTGATTCGGTTTGATCCAAGAGAGAGGAGAGAGAAAAATATCACATTATTTTTTAGTTTAAAACTCATTCAAGCATGTGAAGTAGGCGCCTCCTTGAAGGGACTCCCCTTCCTTACACGTGTCAAAATGGAATCATTATACCCAAAATATCTCATTTTTTTAGTAATACTCATAGTTTTTTACTAATAACCCTTGTACATAGTCAACTCTTCATCTTATGTGAGCATTTACTCTTTCTAGGCCAAAACTGGTAGAAACAAGATCTTTTATATTTTTGAAGAGGGATTTGACTACAGGGGAAGATATAGGACATCCTGAGAGGCTGGGGAGGAATCTTACATTCTACCCCACTTAAAAAACGCGAGATGTCCTCATCTCGCAAAACTAGAGGAGAATTCTTTTTCTTAAGATCCAACTGATTATGGGTTCCTTATATTTTGGTGAACCCAAACAAAATCCTGGGATAAAGATCCCTTATATAAAGCTCATTATTAAATAACAATTCACTCAGATCATAACATTCAATTCCTTATCACAATAATGGTCCATTAGACCGAAATTTCTATCTGAACAGTCCTTCATGGAAATTTTTCATTTATGCAAATTTTTAATTTGTCCTCCTTTAACTTGATCCACTGGGTCAAGTGTTAACAGCAGTAATCTGCCAGCACAATCCACTAATCTCATAGTGATTTGCTGGAGTCATTAACGTCTTTCTAACTTACGAACATTATCACAGGGACTCGTTCCATTCATCCTCATTGCGGTTTCGCTCAGCTTACTACATTTCAACCAAATTTCAGGAATCATAATTTTTCAATCAGAATCCAAATCAGCTCATCAGTTCTCAACTAGAATTTAAAAATCATATCAACCACATTCGAATTCATCAACTGGATAGCATTAATGCTTATAATTCCAAGTCTTAGATTTACTCGTATATACTGCCAGTAAAGAGCTGCAGTTATACCCTCGGCATATACGGGTAGTTATGGTTCTTGGAACTATAAGGTAAATACCATCATGTCTAGGCCTCAAGCAAGTCAGGGATTCCATACAATTGCGGTACTTCTATTTGAAGACCCAATTACTAATTTACGAATTTCAGTTTGAATATCAAATTGTATGAATTTTATCAAACAATTACAACCTTTTTTTGCTTCTTGATAAGTTTTTGACATATTTGGCTTCTCGGTTGATCCTCATTAGCCAATTAGCTAGCAGCCCCGTCCCCACCATGCAACGGATTTTGGGTGCTAGCAGCGGAAGTAGCACATCTTGCCTGGGGCAGGGTCCTACACTCGGGGCCTCACCCCCACGGATATCCAGACAGGTGACTAATTCCTTGGTTCATCCAAAACCGAACTTAGAAAAACTTTCCTTGCCCGGAAAGCACAGGCGATTCCTCCAAGATAAAATTTTACTCTAACGTAGTGAGGGTCATTACAAACCAAATTGATCCAACCGAACCTAAAGTCACTTGGTCAGATCAAGGAAGAAACTTGCACTTGGATCATAGAGATCAACGCTTTTTTCCCCATCGAGAGGCACAGCCGTTGATTCCTCTTTCCATAGAACAATTACTATCCGGGATTTACTTCATCTAACGTAATATAACAGAAAGGAGTCTCATTTTACGGATCTATCAGTCCAGCCTAACCCCATCCAGTCCCATGGGATAGCCAACGGTCCAACCACTGTAGTGATGGGATCCAATTAGAATTTCGTTAGGTTTTGTCCCGAGTACCAGGGAAAAGAGTTCCCAGGCCCCCTAGCCGGAAGTTCATGCAAACATAAAACTAGTCACACCACTTACACACCCAATATGAAATTGCCTTTTTCTCAGCATCAGCTAGCTTTAAAACAATCCTTTAATGAAACCATTATGCCACTGATCACAATCCTCAAAATCTCTGGTTGAATCTATATTTCCAATCATTCATTCATCGGTGTACTTATGGCATCATTGGCAACCAAAACGCTCACCACCTGTTCACTCAGGGGCCTTTTCGATAGTTCCTAGCTCATAGTAACCGGTAATATATTCACATAACAAAATGGAATCTCCGTGGAAGATCAGCAAGATCAACCAACAGATCCATATAAAAGAGCCATGGACTCATCTGTTTTGAGGACCAGTAAGGTCAATCAACCAGATCCATGCTCGATTTCAGAAAACAACTCTTACTTCTTATTCCAATATCTTCCACGACGCACGTGTGGGTATCTTCGGCGACCCAGAGCCCGAGCACCGTATGGTCAGCACCCTCTAGGATCCTTCGCAGGTCACCTAGCGCTTCACTCATAGGCCGCTTCCTTTGTCCCTCATCCACCGTACTGAAAGCTCACAATTTAAATCGAACCGAGGCTGGTCAAGACCTTGGCCGACCTTGCTACGCGAGACATCCTCCATTGACTCTCCGTCATCAGCAGTTGCAACTTTATCAGTTAGGTCTCCATGACCTTAATCACAAGACGGTCAAAATGCTTGCCCAGCATTCTTGACATAAAACAGTCATTTACAAACAGTTTACAAATACAGTTTCTATAATGAACTCTCATCTTTCCACATTATCCCTCATCAATCCACATTACTTATTCCACATTCCATTCATATGTGTACTCATTCTTATCCAATCACATCATTTTCCATCTCATCACATTAGATTCATTCACATCACATATCATTTATTCACATCCCAATTCACATGCCATCCCATCTCATCCATTTACTCATATCGACGTCACATCATTTCACATACACATTCTCATTCATTATTCCACATACACATCCACATTCGTACTTCCACATCCATACATCCACTTCCACATCCGCATTCATACATACATATCCATATCCACTTCCATACATCTATTTCCACATGCATACATCCACACTTCCATTTCCACATTCACACATCCACATTCACATTCATACATCCACATCCACATTCACATTCATACATCCATTTTCACATCCGCATTCATACATCCACATCCACATCCATATCCACATCCATACATCCATATCCACACATCCACATCCATACATCCACATTCACATCTACATCCATACATCCATGACATTCATACATCCACATCCACATCCACATTCATACATCCACATCCACATTCACGTTCATACATCCATTTCCACATCCGCATTCATACATCCATATCCACATCCACATCCATACATCCACATCCACACTTCCACATCCATACTTCCACATTCATACATCCACATCCATACATCCACATCCACATCCACATTCATACATCCATTTCCACATCCGCATTCATACATCCACATTCACATCTATATCCATACATCCATGACATTCATACATCCACATCCACATCCACATTCATACATCCACATCCACATTCACATTCATACATCCATTTCCACATCCGCATTCATACATCCATATCCACATCCACATCCATACATCCACATCCACACTTCCACATCCATACTTCCACATTCATACATCCACATCCATACATCCACATCCACATCCACATTCATACATCCATTTCCACATCCGCATTCATACATCCACATCCACATCCATCCATTTCCACATCCACATTCATACATCCACATCCACATCCACATCCACATCCACACATCCACATCCATCCATCCACATCCACACATCCACATCTATACTTCCACATTCACATCTACATCCATACATCCACACCATACATCCACATCCACATCCATACATCCACATTCATACATCCACATCCACATTCATACATCCACATCCACATCCACATTCACATTCATACATCCATTTTCACATCCGCATTCATATATCCACATCCACATCCACATCCATACATCCACATTCATACATCCACATCCACATCCACATCCACATCCACATCCACATCCATACATCCACATCCACATTCACATTCATACATCCACATCCACATTTACATTCATACATCCATTTTCTCATCCGCATTCATACATCCACATCCACATCCACATCCATACATCCACATCCACACATCCACATCCATACATCCACATTCACATCTACATCCATACATCCATACATTCACATCTACATCCATACATACATTTTCACATCCACATCCATACATCCACATTCACATCTACATCCATACATCCACATTCATACATCCACATCCACATCCACATCCACATCCATATATCCACATTCACATCTACATCCATACTTATCACATACACATACATCTTTCCTTTCACATACATCCTTCACATACATACATCTACATCCATTCTTTCACATACATATATCTACATCCATTCTTTCACATACATACATCTCCATCCATTCTTCATTGATTTTCATCTATCTGATTCATTTCACATCCTCATATCTATTTATAGAATACAAGAGAATTCTTATTTTTGATATAAGATTTCTTTACGCATCTATTTATGCATAAATTCCATTTTAAGGAGAATAACACTTTCGAAATAAAAATAAATCTTTTAAGCATCTTCCTATGCATAAATTTATTTTAAATGAGAATGACACTTTTGAATTAAAATTCAATCTTTTATGCATCTTCTCATGCATAAAATCAAAATTGATGAAAATAACTCTTGAATTAAAAATAAAATTCTTTATGCATCTTTCTATGCATAAAATCAAAATTGAAGAGAATAACACTTTTGGGTTAAAATAAATTCTTTATGCATCTTTCCATGCATCTTTCACACTTTTAATTTTAAAAAATATCTTTTATGCATATGTTTATGCATACAAATCATTTATGATGAAAATCATTCTTTTAATATAAAAGAATTTCTTTTATGCATCTAACTTATGCATAAAATCATTTATGATGAAAATCACACTTTTAATATAAAAAAATATCTTTTATGCATACAAATCATTTATGATGAAAATCACTCTTTTATTATAAAAGAATTTCTTTTATGCATCTAATTTATGCATAAAATTATTTACGATGAAAATCACACTTTTAATATAAAAATTTATCTTTTATGCATATGTTTATGCATCCAAATCATTTATGATGAAAATCACTCTTTTAATATAAAATAATTTCTTTTATGCATCTAATTTATGCATAAAATCATTTATGATGAAAATCACACTTTTAATATAAAAAAATATCTTTTATGCATATGTTTATGCATACAAATCATTTACGATGTAAATCACTCTTTTAATATAAAAGAATTTCTTTTATGCATCTAATTTATGCATAAAATAATTTATGATAAAAATCACTCTTTTGAATTAAAATTAAAATTCTTTATGCATCTTTCTCTGCATAAAATAAAAATTGATGAAAATAACACGTTTTGGATTAATTTAAATTCTTTATGTATCTATCTATGCATAAATCCAATTTAGTAGGAGGCGAGTTGATTCCATGGGGGTAGATTGCTCCACTTGGCCAGTTGACGCCGTGGGGACAATCTACCCCACTTGCTCAGTAAGGGCAGACCACGCCTTTGAAAGGCGCAGGGCCAAGTGGTGCAGGCCCATCACGATATGGTTGTGATGAGCCTACACCACCTTCCTCTACTAGACCCACCCCTATTCCTTTACGTCCGTCTTCACCACCACCACGACTTATGCATAGGCCTTATGCAAATATCAAGAGAGCAACAAAGAATAATTCGGAGAAGCCTAGCATGTGTACGGCCGGGGAGTGGAGGCATGCACGCATGCAGTTTTGTGAGAAAGCACCCAGGTGCTTTTCAACAACAAGCGGCGGCAAGTGCTTCCTGACCACAGAAGCAAGGGGCTTCACACTTCGGCTCCGACGGGAAATCCTCCTTTCTTGCTCATTTCATAAGTATCATTTCTTCTCTCCTTTCATTTCGTTTTGTACTATATTGTTTTCTTGAAATAACTGTATATTTTCTTAATTGTTTTTTGTAGAGGGAGGTTGTTGGGCGTGACCCAACAAAGGAGGAATATGACTATGGGTATAGAGCCCCCCGTTCGCAATTGTGGGCATGGATGCGTACGCGAGGTGTACGCTTGGATGAGTCCGTTTTGGGGACTCAAGCTGATGAGGTAATGTGTTGCCTTAACCATTCTCTTTTCTATGTCTAATTGTATTTTAATGCTCTTTCTTACCTTACCAGGGATTTCATTAACGTCTTCACAATTTCGTGATCACGTTAACAAAACCTATTGTTAACATATTAAAACTTGTGATCACATTGTATATTCACATGACCTGAGCAATGACCTGCCAGAACCCACTAGTCCCGTAACACCTCCGGGCTTTTGATTTTTTATCCCGGCGGGCCCGCCGGGAAAACAAAAGAAGACCGACGGGGTACTATTCTGTTTATAAACACTGCCCGACACCCATCGTATAACTTTTGGGGAGATAGTCCTTGTTTTGGGGGCGTGATATCTCTCCTCAAAGTACTTGTAGAGCTCTCGAGTTGCTAGAAGTGTCCTCTTGGGAAGAACGTCCTTATCTTAGGGGCTGTCGTCTTTCCTTGTAGGCACTCCTAAGGCTATTGAGCCACTCGTCCTTAGTTCTTTGAATTGGGGGCAGGGTGTGGTTCGTAGCTAATACTTGCGGAGATTTAGGGACAAATTTGGAGTCATTCAGCTTTGCATTTGAGCCACGTACGTAATCTACCTCATTCTGCTTTATGAATGGTTTGATGGAGCCAAGAGTCCTGCTCAGGGGCTTGTATTGGTTCTTGATACTTGATATAGTTTAGAGTAGACAAGGGTCTATTGTCCTATACTAGAGTATTGGGCAAGCATAGATCTTTGATTTTCTTTGTGAATGTTAGAGAAGGTCTATTGTCCTATACTAGAGTATTAGGCAAGCATAGATCTTTGATTGTGTAAAGTATCCTTAATTGGGTACAAAAGGCATCCTTCATTGGGGGTGCAATGTGCATGATAGTTTCGAAGTAGTTTTGTAGTAAGACCTTGCAAGATAGTTTGAAGTAGTTTTGTGTTATGTGATGATCTTTTGTATTTGTCAAGATAGTTTCGAAGTACTTTGTCTGCTAATGTATGTTTTGTAATACGTGAGTGACTTTGTTGTTTTTTCATTTGTGTATTCATTGTTATATGCTTGGTTGAATAGGTTATTTGTTGAGATGGAGGACAATGTTGGATCCAGTGATACCTCCAATAGAGTCCAAATTTCAAATAGCAGGAAAAAAAAGGCACCTGGGATAGAGTGGCAATATGCAATTAACGTTGGTGATCGATTCATAGATTGGGAGTGTAAGCTATGCCATGCAGTAAAATCAGGTGGGGCGCCTCGACTAAGAGAACACTTTTTAGGCGGACCGAAGAAAAAGTCATGTACCCACCCCTCTGCACCTATAGTGGCCAAACGCATAAGAGAAGAAATTCAAAAGAAAGATTCAAGAAAACATGACACTCCTACCGTTAATGTATCAAGGCAGCAAGAACACTGTTGTTCTAATCATCAAACTCCCGCTACATCGCCTACTTGTACCCCGAACGGCAATGTGCAGCCAGAAAGTAATCTACCCAGTGCATCTTCCTGCAAGCGAAACTTTGACGTAGGAAATATACCCATGCGTCAAACTTCATTGCAAGAAAGCCTACGTCAAGGTCGACTCGATGATGCACAACTCGCCCTTGCTGAAGCGATTTACTTTTCTGGGAGTGCTATGATGATGGTGGATAGTGAGCATTGGAAGAGAGCATGGAAGAAAATTGGTGAGTTTGGACCAGGGTTTTCACCGCCTACGTACCATGCTATCGAAATGATCTATTAGAGAAATGTTATGCACAAGTAAAAGAACGTGTACAAAGAATAATTCTTAGCAATATAGAGCTTTCTGGATGTAGTATAGTAAGTGATGGATGGTCTAATGTACAAAGAAAACCGTTAATTAATATAATGGTTATTTCACCTAGAGGTGAGACTTTCATCCGTGCCGTGGATTCAGCTGGTTCAATCAAAACTGGGGCTTACATTGCTCAAGTCATTAGCTCTGTAATAGAGGAAGTGGGTGCCAAAAATGTAGTCCAAGTCGTCATGGACAATGCAAAAAATTACAAAAATGCATCCAAAATCCTACAGCGACAATATCCACATGTTTTTTCGGTAGGCTGTAATACTCATAGTTTGAATCTTGTATTAAAAGATTGGTATAAAAGTGATGATACCAAATGGTTTGCCTCAATCATCAACACTGCTCGCCAGCTTGTGAGATTCATGCTCAAGAGACAGAGAGTGTTAGATATTTTTTGACCTCGCATGTCAGTTATGTTAAAGCTTCCAGCGCGGCGGAGACTAGGTTTTGCACTCACTTTTACACTTTTGAGTCTCTTCTTAGAAATAAAGATGCAGTTTGCGAAACATTTACATGCATGGTATTTCATGACTGGGAGAACACTCAACTTGAAAAAGTGAAAGAGAAAATCAAAGTCTTGAAGGCAGCGCTTACGAGAAGAAGTTGGTGGAACAGTGTGATGGATGCATACCATGTAATGATGCCTGTTATGTATGCCGTACGAAGTCTTGATCAAAGAGCGCCGAATCTCGAGAAAGCATGGATACAATGGTGGACTGTCCAGCGGAGTTTGGAGTGTCATGAGAAATTAGAGCATTCAGTGGTGGAAAAGCAATGGCGTGTACCATTCTCCAGTAGACAAGTTCTATTGAAGTACTTTCATGCTAGATGGATTGGAGCGCATTCACCACTACACAGTGCTGCTTACATGTTAGATCCTGAATATTGGAATATGGATTTGATGTCCAACGTTGAGGTGGTGCAAGATTTTTATAAAGTGGTAAACACTTTCTATAATAATGTTGATGATCGTGTAAAGTGCATAAAGGAGATGACCTCATTTCGATTGAAAGAGGGTTTATTTTCCAACTCCCTTGTTCAACAAATGGCTAAAGAGCAACCTACATGGAAGTGGTGGATGATGAATGGTGGTGAGCATTATGCTTTATTGCGCAACCTTGCGATGAAGGTTCTAAGTCAGTGCTCTTCAAACTCAGGCTCAGAAAGAAACTGGAGCATGTACAAATATATTCACAGTACTATTCGCAATCGACTTCTTGCAGATCGAGCAGATAAACTTGTTTACATGTATTGCAATGAAAAGATCTTGCGAGACATTGAAAGCGAAGAGTATGAAGAAGATATGCCCAGATGGATGTACAATTGTGATGATGTAGTAGACGAGAACTTTGATGTTGGACGCACGTTGTGCACCACCCTTGAGATAGAAGACAATTTAGACATTGACTTAGATGAGCTTAATTTAGCAGACGAGAGAGTAAACGGTGAAAGAATTTTGGAGCAAGATACTGACATAGAGGAAGAAGTCATTTCATTAATTTCATAAAAAGTACTTGTACAAATGATCGTATTTGGAGAAATTATCAATACAAAAGTAGGATTTGTCTTTCTTAGCTTTCATCTTGAAATAAATTACGAATTGCACTAGGAGTTGCATCTAAAGGTCCTGGTGGTTTATATTCGCTAGCCATGCCGAACACTGTATAAATACCTTGATTTATTGGGACACTACACAATGCACATGTGGAAGTATTTTGCATTTGCCTCACTAAACATATTAAGTGGTAGTAGTGTCCACAGGGTAGTATATACTGGCCGCTCCACCCATCGAATACTTTGTAACATACAGGACATTGGGGGGTGGAGGAACTAGTAGCCTCAGCAGAAACTCCCACAAGATCAGGATGTATCAAAAAATGAGAGATGTGGTTTCCTTGGCGCACAGGAGCAATACGTGAAGAGATGCTCTGTACATCTTGGTTGATCTTTGTGAGCTGCTCTTGAATCCCTCTATTGGCCGAGGGAGGAGTTGACGCTTGAGATAATCGCTCAGCTTCTTTCTCCTTCTCTGCTAGCTGTGCCCCTAAGCTTTCTTTGACCTTGTTTAACTCCAATCCAGTGCCCTCCACCATGAGAGCAAGTTCTTCCCTTGTGAATGTCACTGTCTCTTCGCGTATGTCGTGGGTGTTGACACTGGCCTCTCTGGAGGCGAAGTCCACTGGAGTTTCTAGGATAAATTGAGCATATAGCATCTTAGCAAAATAGAGTGGAGCGTCGGCGTTATGGAGAGGACGACCGTACACCTCCAAGAAAATGCGCTCGGCATTGGTTTTGATATCATTGTGAGTGCAACGTGAAATCTTCCATCTTCCCTTCTTAATCTCGCCATCTGGACATGGCCATATTTCCTTTATCACCTCTGTGGTTACGCGTTTGTTTATGTCTTTCCATTGGTTATAAGTAGGATTTGTCCATTTCGACAACCTGCATGGTGTTCTTGTAGCTTCGTGGGCTGTCAGGCCATGTGCAAGGGCCTTCATTTGCTCATATGCCTTCTTGGCTAACTCTTGATGCTTGCTTGCGCCTCTGTCATATCTGCATGAACATAAATGACTTTAGGATTTTAATGAACTGTAAAGATCAACGTAAGATAAATTAACCATTACCCTCAAAAACTTAAAGTTTAACACCACGAGAGGAGATATGTATTGCAAAGACTCAATGAGAAATATCCACTTGACTCCAAAAATACTTCAAACAATGCGCGCACATCAAATTTTGAAGAGAAAACATAAACTTAAACACCACAAGAGGAGAGAGATATTGCAAAGACTCAATGAGATAATATTTCAAACAATGGACACATCAAATTTTGAAGAGAGAAACAAAGTGCCATTCCTGAAACTTAATCTCCTGATATTGTATCATTACAAAATTGGGGTGAATGACACCAATAGCTCTACAAGAGGACGTTGTGCCCTCGTTGGGTCAATATTTAGTGATCTAAAAAATTCAACTACTTGCAAAATTGATTTTTGCTCATCGCGATTAGGCAGAAACATCCAATTTTTGACTCTATGAATAATAGTATCCATGGTAACTTTGTCATAGGAACTATTATCCATCCACAATTCTTGTACTTTCTGCCAAAAGTCATATAAAGTTTGTAATAAATATCCCAAGGCAAAAACATCAGATGCAAGAGTGTATGCATCTGCCAAAAACGGATCATAAAGCTCCGGGGCTATCCACGGCCGTTTATTTCGCTCTCTGTCTGCGTAGTAGACCGCCTGTGCCACCTTATTAGGGTTCTTGTCTGCTTCAAATACAAAATTGAGAGACACCCGTTTTTTGGGCGCTCTCAGCAGTAACCCCCAATCGATAATACCTATGCGTGGCTTCAACTCTTTTGTAAAATCCAACACTACATTGAATGGATGTAGGTCGGTATGTACAATTCCTGCCAGATGTGCTGCCGCTAGGCCTTCCACCAGGGCATGCATAATATGTGGCATAGTTATTACTATTTGTTTTATTTTAGAAAGTTCTAGATGACTTAAAGGAATATTATCGGGCGGGGGTTGTCTCCATCCTCGATCCAAACGAAAAATTGCTCTGGTGAACTCACTGAATCTGAAGGGAACCTTCAGAAGAGTATCACCAAGCGAGCCGCCATTATAGTACGGGAAAATAGTGATCCAAGGAGATTCTTTTGTGAAGGCAATACACTTGACAATCGATGGGTGTAGAACCTGCATGCCCTGCTCTGCCTGGAAGCTCTCAAACTTGGCGCTGCCTTCTCCTTTGTAGTGCTGTCCGCAAAAAGTAATGTGCTCCGGCAAAAATGATATACCTTTAACTGTATACTCTTTTACTGTGCCAAAAACACCAGAGCCTATTGTTCACCCTTTGAACAGAGCCTCGTGCTGCGGGATGCCAATGAAGTGTGTGCATATAGAATTGTAGATGGTACGATTAATGACACCTGTACCAATTGCATCTGCCTGGCTGGATGTTGCAGCGACGTCCTGGGCAATGCGCACTCTTTTGGGGAGGGACTCTGCATCTAGCGCCTTCATGCGCTTGCTCTTGGCTCTTTGCTCGCTCCATACAACGTCCCATAACTGTAGACGTTGCATATTAGCTTCAGGCGGGGCAGCATCTCTAAGATCATTGCATGCTATACGCATGCTCCCCAAAATGGTTCGTGTTATATGTTGATGGTTGAAATCTGCTATCTTCTGTCTATCAAGCAACTCAGCGTTGCCTCGGCTTCGAAGCCGACGCTGTGCATTTTTCCATATCTGGTCTATTAGATCTCGCATGAGTATCTCAGACTCATTGATCTTTTTGATGACATCATCAGCACATTGTGACACTGTGATGAATGCGAATTGCTCGTAGGATAATTTTACGCTCTTCAGGGGAAAGCATGTTGGTCGTCTTCGTAAATCTAGCAAATATCACTAAACACAAAAAAACAAAATATCAAACATTACTGAAATCAACATCAAGCAAACGTGAGAGAACAGCAAGAAGTGTATCATTACTTATCAATGTTCAAACAAAAACGGAATATCAAATAATTTTAATGAACTCAACATCATCCAATACATCATCAAACGTGAGAGAACAGCAACAAGTGTATCATTACTTATCAATGATCAAACAAAAACGGAATATCAAACAATATTACTGAACTCAACATCATGCAATACATTATCGAACATGAGACAACCCCAACAAGTGCATTATTACTTATCAAGTGTATACATTATCGAACGAGAGAGAGAGAGAGGGGGAGGAAGAGAGAGAGGTGTGACAGATAGAGGGAGAGGGAACATTAGATGACATTTTTAATAGTTTTGTAAGTTCCTAAAGAGAGAAAAATAATGTTTTGTAATCCTAAAGCACTCCTCATCTACACACCTATCGTGATAGAGAGAGAGAGATGTGAAGTGTATCATGAGAGAGAGAGAGAGAGAGAGTTGTGAAGTGTATCATGAGAGAGAGAGAGAGAGAGAGAGAGAATTGTGAAGTGTATCATAAGAGAGAGAGAGAGAGAGAGAGAGAGAGGAGAGGAAGAGAGAGTTGTGACAGATAGAGAGAAGAAACATTAGATGACATTTTTAATGTTTTTGTGAGTTCCTAAAGAGGAAAATAATGTACTGTTTTAATTTTTAAGTAAATAGAGGGAGAAAAAAGAAATTATTAGGAATTATGTATATTTTAAGAGAAAAAAAAGAAATCCTTATCTACACATCTATCCTGTTGTGAAATGTATCATGAGAGAGAGAGAGAGAGAGAAAGAGTTGTGAAGTGTATCATGAGAGAGAGAGAGAGGGGGGTAGGAAGAGAGAGAGATATTCATTTTTTCGAGTTACGAATCACGATATTATAAAATAAAACGTTTAGACAATATGATGTAAACTTTGATCCATGAAATACTCATGCCGCGTTAGCAACCAAGTATCGCATGGATCAAACACAATAAAAACAATACAAGTCAAATCAAACAAATTTACGACATTTTTTCGACCGCGTTAACGATCATATGCCGTAATATGCAAGCAAATTTACGACATTTTTTCGACCGCGTTAACGATCAAATGCTGCAATATGCAAAAAACAATTTATGCACTAGCGGACGACACCAACTTGCCGCGTTAACGACAAAATGCCGCCCGATTCTATGGGAATACGAATAGGATACGAACATACACTGGCCGCGTTACCGACCATATGCCCGCATTTGACAAAGGGAAGGGAAGGGAAGGTGACATCGCCATAACGATACTATGCTTGCCGCGTTACCGACTAGTACCGCTACGGCATGCCATACTTACCATAGGACACAGACTAGCCGCGTTACCGACTAAGTGTCCTAGGGTAAGCACCATTCCGAAGAATGGCCTTACACACACACCTGTCATGTGGCGGACCACCCACATCCTGCCGCGCATTGCGACAATGGGCGGCTGCCCGCACGAACACACACCCACACACACATCCCTCGTGTGGCAGACCACCCACATCCTGCCGCGCATTGCGACAGTGGGCGGCTGCCCGCACGAACACACACCCACATACACACACACACACACAAGTTTCATTACCTGTGTATGCTGTCAGCAATGAACTCCCAAAGGGCCCCCCGGGCCCATATATATAGGAAATTTTACCCCGCTGGGCTGGATGACGACCCCGCCGGGACCTGCCGGGGTTCTCTTTTTCCCAGCGGTACCGCCAGGTATAGCAAAAGCCCGGCGGGATTTTATCCGGTTACCAGGTTACTTCCCACCGGCTTTTTTGGGAACATGTTAATAACATGTTAACACATGTTATTAACAAAAAAAAAAATTGTGATCACGTGAATATAAAATCATTGTACCTTACGCTTGATGGCATGTATGTAGGATGAAGGGGAAGAAGAAGAGGAGGATCCAAATTATCAGCAGGAAGCAAGTGAAGAGGACGAGGAATCGGATGATGAAGATCGCTCAGAATTCGATGAGGATTCCAGTTAGACACCTCTTCATTGTAAAAACTTTATGTATATATGGCCAAAGGCCCAACAATTTCTGAAATATAATAACTTTTTGGGCTCAATTGCATTCTCCACAATGTATGTGTTTCTTATATTTGTTTTTATGTTACAAATCTGAAACTGTGACTCTGTTTTAATAAAAGAGCTGGTGCAGACTGGGGAGTCCTGTGCAAACTCCCCAGACTGCCCCAGGCGCTCTTTTTTTGTTGTGCAGAGCGTTCACTGCTCAGCAGCGCTGCTGATGAGCAGTGAACCGGTTGTAGCAAAAATAGCAGTGTTTCTAGCAGCGAAAATGGCCCGACACTTAGCTACCCTTCTAGTTATAAAAACACTGCTATTTTTGCTGCTCATTCTGTTATAGTGTCACCAACCTACAAGTTGTCCATTCAAACACATTTCACATTACCAACATCTACTAAAATTACACAGCATCACATAAGCATTAAATCCAACTTTTAGTTCAAGCCATCCCTAAATTCATATGTCCTACACATGGAATATTCAGAATCACTCAAGTGCCATGCTACGAATATAGTTGTAATTAGGCATCCCCAATTAACCACCACAGATGGATAGATGAACAAATCGTAAACAACACAACTACTCTATGTGGTCATAGAAGCATATGATGATGATGGTAAAGTACTTAGTAGCATGGTGAGTAATAAATTTAGGCCCAACAATGGACGCTTTATTGAGCATCACATGCCATTCTTCAATTCTTCAAGGAAAATAAAAAACGGATTGGTTCTTTTGCCATGGGGAAAAGGAGAAGGCATTTGCAATGGGAGAATGATTCAAGAAGCCATAAGCAAATTATTTAGAGATAGTGTGGAGATTTAGTAATTTGTGAGCTCTCAGTAGATTATGCATCAATTAAAAAATAGAAGGCAAAAGCGGACAAAGAGATCTTCACGTGAGCAATTGCCCATGAACAAGATCATATGTCGATGTGGAGGTTGTCTATACTTTCGTGTGTGCGTAAAGAATTATGGCCTTGGAAAATCTCCTTTTATTCTTGAAGAGAGGTGTATATATGAGATATAAGATGCTTCTCTCTCTCAAAATTGGGAACAAGTTGATGGAGAAACAAAACGAATTGAACGTTGGATGTTATTAGGGGAAAAAACAAGGTTGGAGGTTATTAGGGGGGGAAAAAACATTATTGGGATTACTTTTCATTTACTTGGTAGATCTACGACTAAACATAACCTTAAAAAATCACGGATTATAGGCTGTATGGACGAACTGCGCGCGTTATCACATCAAACGCAGTTTCGGGCGCAGGTGCCCGGGGCGTCACGGTCGTCGCCGACAGGCGGGCAGCAAAAGTAGTGGACTGTTTGAGGATCCGGCCCGCAGTCCTCACAATCGGTGCCGTCGTAGCACCCGCCCGGGCACTCGGCCGCCGTAGCAGGCCGGCTAGCCATGATGCACAGCAGCAGTAGCACCACCACAGCAAGCGCAGCAACCACAGACTTGCCGCTGCTCCCCATTTCTCTACTGTGATGATAGTATAGTGCCTGTGCCCAAGAAGATTGCTGGTAGTTTAGAATAATGCCTGAGCCAAAGAGGAAGGGAATTCTATGCTGGCCGAGCTTCGACTAAGTCCCGCGATTTAAATATCCTGCGTGATCATACCCTCTGACAGAAAGATACGACAAAGTGATTCACCGTGATTGCAGTTCCGATCATCGCCGGGTTCTTGTCTGCTAAACGGTATTAGCCCCGAACATAACCAACAGCTTAGCAAGCAACCTTATTCAGCGAGCTTTGGTTTTGTCGACTACTAGTTGTCGCTTGTTGTCATGGAGCCTTTCAAAGCTAGCGTCCAACTAAAGGATTTGTCTAGGGGAGGCATTTTATATCAACCAATTAATGTGGAAAGGTGTAATGGTGGGACACATGACACCTGATCTCAAATACTTTTGGAAGAATAATACACCTGATCTCAAATACTTTTTGAAGAATAATACAACACTCACATAAACATCAAGAGCTTAACCATAGAATTGAATTCAAACTAACAAGATTAAGTATAAATTAAAATAAAAACAAGAAATAGAGTCCACACATCACCTTCAACACGGTATTGGGTGCAATCTCTCTCCCCAAGAAGTGTCGAATACTCCCACTTCTTGGGTATTTATGTCTTTATTCACAAAAATAGCCCACATGCCAAAAATAGTTGCACGCTCTTGTATGGACTTGCCCTTTACATAAACATAAGAGTTTTTTTTACCAAAAGCTTAAATAAATCTTTCCTATCAAAACCACTAAAAGAAAAATACATAAGGAACCCGAAGGGCTAATTCACGTGCAATAAATTTAATAGGTCCAAGCCCAAGCATAACAAAAAAATAGTGGCCAACAATAATACAAAATATCTTATAGTGAATACTACGACCAAAATACCAATAATGAGAACCTTAATTGCTCACGCCAGATCACCGCCATATCATGTCCCAGCCATACCGGCTTACGAGCAGAAGGCCCGTCGTAATCTCACCAACCTACAGGTTTTCCATTCAAACACATTTCACATTAACAACATCTGCTAAATTGAACAGCAAAACATAAGCATTAAATCCAACACTTAGTTCCAACCATCCCTAAATTCATATGTCCTACACATGGAATATTCAACACACCCAAGTGCCATGCTATGAACATAGTGGTAATTAGGGACGGATGAACAAATCGTAACATCCCTCCTGTCTATAGGATAGCAACTGTCCTTAGTTACATCATATCAATTGGCATGTGCGTAAAAGTAAGATTGGATGAGATCGGGATAAGCGTGAGAAAACCACTTGGGAAAACTTGACTAATAAATTTGTTTAATGAATACCTAAAGTGTGGAAAATATTTAAAGTATGCATGCTAAAATCTATTCTTACTTGAGAAATGAATCATAATCTAATGAATTTATTTTCAAAATCTTATTGAAGAAGTAAAGATGTTTTTTTTATTTTTTTTCAATTTTTTTCAATTTTGATCTAATCGTATATTTTGCTAGTGTTTATTTTTAGGTCTTTAGATGATAAAATAAATGCAAAAACAAATGTGAACCATTTGCGAAATAAAGTCAACACATACCTCCATGGTAGAGAATGCATATCTCATTGTTGTAGTGTGGTTGAAATTATCTGGCAAAAGCAATTTTAACACTCCAAAGACATGTGAACGTTTATACTTTCTATGCATATGAAATATAAAATTCTTCAACACAATTCATGAGAAACTTGACATCATAAAAATAAAATATAAATTGATTATGGATATAAAGATAGGAAAAACTTACCATGAGTTGAAAAGCTGTTTGAGTGGGTGTGATATTGTAAATAAATAATAGACAGAAGTGACTTCTCAAATACATCCAAAATTTAAGCACAATATTATAAACATGAACATAATTAATGATTAGCAGCAATTCTAACAATCTTGATTGATTTAAAAAATGAAAACATGAATTTAACTATTTTACTGTAACTCTCTCATAGGAATCAAAATAACAAAGTTCAAGTCATAAACGAGTTAATGTCAAAAGACATTACTGGGGAAAGGTCGCATGTAATTGCTTAAAATCATCAAGAAGGTCTCTAATACGTTGTGATGTTAATGTATCATCATCGAAAATTTTTGCTAATGGTTCCACCATCTCTTGATTTTAGAAGGTCGTAACTTATGCTTTCGTAAAGAAGATGAAGGTTTACGTATACATAAGCTATCTAACACCCTCGCGTAAAAATTATGCTTATTTAAGGTTTTGGGCCACTTAAATGTAACTCCAAAAGCTTTAAATTCGAACAAAACTAAAAGCTTTTGAAATAGTTTAAATAAATAAGACTTTTAAGGTTAATAACTCTAGATTATAGATTTAATAGCTAGGAGTAAGATTGAGTCGAGTAAGAAGGTCGCACCTTACGTTGATTCATATAATTTTTCTAAACTATAAATATTTGAAAGAAGGTTACAAAAATAATCGAAGTAAAGATTTGATAAAATCGAATGTTACTAAGAAATTTTACCTAGGGCCAAGGGTGCCAAGAGCCTTGTTCATACAGTCTGAAGAGATGATAGGGAAAACTATTCATAAGATGGGTAATGGTTATTATCAAAAATTCTTCTTTTGTTTTAGGGATGTGGATGCGTATTTTTGACACCATATTATAGAAGAATAAAATCTATAATTTAAATAAAGCATCTTGGTAAATGTTATAGGTCAAGGATGTGATGTCAAAATCCACCAGTTTTGTTGCCGGATCCTAAAAAAATTCCACGTGTTCATAAAATGAGGGCTTCCCATCCATTAAGGAAAGGCCAGGGAGGAGGCTCGTAGTGGTCAATGAGCTTTTTCACCAAAAGATAAATGTGTGGTCTCGAAGTGTTTCTAAGAGCCAAAATGAGTGGCCGGATTGAAGACTCATTGGCCATTGTCAATATAGAATCCAAACCAAAGTATATAAAATAGAAGCTTCGTCTCAAAGTCCTGATAAATTAGCTTGTAAAACAAAAGTGTTTTAAAAGATTGAAGATTGAATATGAAACTTTGAATAAATAAAAAACATAAATTTAACTTAAACTCTTTCTTTTACCACTTAGATTTAAAAATTCTAGACATTGATAAGTTAAGGTCATAAGACATTGCTTGGGAAAAGGAATAAGGAAAAATTTCTAGACTAGGCAAGTCTAAAGAAAATTTCCAAACAAGGCTTTATAGCCAACAAGGATTTCATGTGAATCCACATTTGTATAAGCCAAGATAATATGCAATGATCAAATCCTTAATTGCATAAGTTATGGTATGCTTTAAGCTTAACTAATTTGGCTTGATTTGGTCAAAATTAAACAAGGTTGAAAAACACCGAAAGAGGATAAAAATTAAGAAAAGTTGAAGCCTGAAAGCAGCCAATTTAATAAAACAAAGGTCAACGCTTACTTACTTAGCAAAACTTTAATGTTCAACTTGTAGGAGAATCACTGTGAAAATCTTCCCCAATTTGCTGAGTTTCCTTTTTGCTTTTGTAAAAGTCCCTTTCTTTCTTTGCTTTGTGAGGGTAAGGAAGGCTTTGAAGCTTGTGTAAATATATGCTTTTTAAAGCTTATGTAGTAGATAAATTATAAAATTTTAAAGCTTCTAGTATTTATAAGATTTTTAAAGGTTATATTAGTAAGCTTAAAAAGGTGTTTCTTCTACTCCCACCACTGGCCCAACGCACAACAAAAGGGAGAATAGAGAAAGGGGCGTATAAACCTTCTCTTTTTTTTTAAAAGTTAATAAGCTTATAAGCTTAAGCTTGTAACAAGGTCCTCCATGGCTTTAAAAATGCGCAGCGCGCTATAGTGAGAAGTAAAGAAAACAAAACGAAGGCCGTCGTTCTGTCGCTATCACTGTCACCAAAGGGTGCAAAGAAAAAAGAGGAGAATTTTGAAATGGAATTTTCTTGATTAAGAATTAAAAGCTCTGGCTTCTCTTTCTTTGATTTAAGGCCTAGGGACCCAAGATTTTCTCCACTAATGTGATGTCAAATCCACCAGTTTTGTTGCTGGATCCCAAACAATTCCACGTGTGCATAAAATGAGAGCTGCCCATCCATCAAGTAAAGGCCAGGGAGGAGGCTCGTTACTCAATGAGCTTTTTCACCAAAAGATAAATGTGTGGTCCCGAAGTGTTTCTAAGAGCCAAAATGAGTGGCTGGATTGAAGACTCATTGGCCATTGTCGATATAGAATCTAAGCCAAAGTATATAAAATAAAAGCTTCGTCTCAAAGTCCTGTCAAATTAGCTTGTAAAACAAAAGTGTTTTAAAAGATTAAATATGAAACTTTGAATAAATAAGAAACACATATTTAACTTAAACTCTTTCTTTTACCACTTAGATTTAAAAATTCTAGACATTGATGAGTTAAGGTCATAAGACATTGCTTGGGAAAAGGAATAAGGAAAATTTTCTAGACTAGGCAAGTCTGAAGAAAATTTCCAAACAAGGCCTTATAGCCAACAAGGATTTCATGTGAACCCACATTTGTATAAGCCAAGAGAATAAGCAACGATCAAATCCTTAATTGCATGAGTTATGGTATGCTTTAAGCTTAACTAATTTGACTTGATTTGGTCAAAATTAAACAAGGTTGAAAAACACCCAAAGAGGACAAAAATTAAGAAAATATAAAGCCCAAAAGCAACCAATTTAATAAAACAAAGGTCAAGGCTTACTTACCTCTTTTTTTAAACTTAATAACTTGGCAAAACTTTAATGTTCAACTTGTAGGAGAACCACTGTGAAAATCTTCCCCAATTGCTAAGTTTTCTTTTTGCTTTTGTAAAGGTCCCTTTCTTTCTTTTCTTTGTGAGGGTAAGGAAGGCTTTGAAGCTTGTGTAAATATATGCTTTTTAAAGCTTATGTAGTAGATAAATTATAAACTTTTAAAGCTTCTAGTATTTATAAGCTTTTTAAAACTTATATTAGTAAGCTTAAAAAGGTGTTTCTTCTACTCCCACTAGTGGCCAACGCACAACAAAAGGGAGAATAGATAAAGGGGCATATAAACTTTCTCTTTAAAAAAAAAACCTTATAAGCTTAAGCTTGTAACAAGGTCCTCCCCACGGCTTCAAAAATGCACAGCACGCTATAGTGAGAAGCAAAGAAAACAAAAAGAAGGCCGTCGTTCTGCCGCTATCACCATCGCCAAAGGGCGGAGAGAAAAGAGAAGAATTTTGAAATGGAATTTTCTTGATTAAGAATTAAAAGCTCATGCTTGTCTTTCTTTTATTTAAGGCCTAATCCCCAAGATTTTCTCCACTCCAATATGCGCTTTTCTTTGATTTAAGGCCTAATCCCCAAGAAAAAGGCGCATATTGCAGTGCATGCACTTTTTTCCCAAATTGTTTTATGAGTAATCTCCAAGATTTTCTCCACTGCAATATGCGCTTTTTTTCCCAATTGTTTTATGAGTAATTTCTCACCATCGATTATGGATTTTGAGCATACAAGGTGCTTCACAATTCTAGAAATAGGGCTTTGATCTCCTCAATTTGCTGATTCCATCCATATTGATGGATTATGGAGAGGATTAAAATTCAGAAAGGTGGTTTTGGGAAGAAGAAGGGTGGCTTTGGTTTGACAGCTCTAGATAGTTTTGATCAAAAGTTAACTTTCAACCACAACCCTTCATCAAATCCTAATCCAATGGCTCAGAAAATTCCCATAACCCTTCAAGCTTGGGTTCTTGAGTCTTGTCTACTTTACTTTTTGGATTTCAAATCTGAGTACCCCTATGCTGTGATACCACTAACACGGGATCTCAAATACTTTTTGAAGAATAATACAAAATTCACATAAACATTAAGAGCTTAACCATAGAATTGAATTCAAACTAACAAGATTGAGCATAAATTAAAATAAAAAACAAGAAATAGAGTAGAGTCGCCTTCAACACTGTATTGGGTGCAATCTCCCTCCCCAAGAAGTGTCGACATACTCCTACTTCTTGGGTATTTATGTCTTTATTCACAAAAAAATAGCCCACATCCCAAAAAGAGTTGCATGGACTTGCTCTTTACATATAAATAGGAGTTGCTTTTACCAAAAGCTTAGATAAATCTTTCCTATCCAAACCACTAAAGGAAAAATACATAAGGAACGCCAAGGGCTAATTTTCACGTACAACAAAATTAATAGGTCCACGCCCAAGTATAACAAAAGTGGGTGGCCAACAATAATACAAAATATCTCGTAGTAAATACTACAGCCAAAATACCAAAAATGAGAACCTTCCCGGTAATTGCTCACGCCAAATCACTCCCATCATGTCCCAGACATACTGGCTTACGAGCACAAGGCCCGTCAATCTCACCAACCTACAGGTTATCCATTCAAACACATTTCACATTATCAATATCTGCTAAAATTACACAACATCACATAAGCATTAAATCCAACACTTAGTTCGAGTCATCCCTAAATTCATAGGTCCCTACACATGGAATATTCAGAATCACTCAAGTGCCATGCTCCGAACATAGTGGTAATCAGGCATCCCCAATTAACCACCATAGATGGATGGATGAACAAATCGTAACAACACAACTACACTATGTGGTAATAGAAGCATGTGATGATGATGGTAAAGTACTTAGTAGCATGGTGAGTAATTGGGTATGCATAAGAAAATTTAGGACGCTTTATTGAGCATCACGTGCCATTCTCTTTTGCCATGGGGAAAAGGAGAAGGCATTTGCAATGGGAGAATGATTCAAGAAGCCATAAGCAAATTATTTAGAGATGCTGTGGAGATTTAGTAATGTGCACGAGCTCTCAGTAGATTATGCATCAATTATTGTGATTAAAAACAGAAGGCAAAAGCGGACAAAGAGATCTTCATGTGAGCGATCGCCCATGAACAAAAAAAAATGTCGATGTGGAGGTTGTCTATACTTTAGTGTGTGGGTAAAGAATTATGGCCTTGGAAAACCTCCTTTTATTCTTGAAGAGAGGCGTATATATGAGATATAAGATGAATCTCTGTCTCAAAATTAGGAAATAGTTGCTGGAGAAACAAGATGAATTGAACGTTGGATGTTATTAGGGAAAAAAACAAGATTAATTGAGTGTTGGAGGTTATTAGGGAGGGGCAAAAAATAACGTTATTGGGATTACTTTGTAGATCTACGAGTAAACAAAACCTTAAAAAATCACGGATTCTATAATCAGCTTGGACGAACTGCGCACGTTATCACATCAAGCGCAGTTTCGCGCGCAGGTGCCCGGGGCGTCACGGTCGTCGCCGACAGGCGGGCAGCAAAAGTAGTGGACTGTTTGAGGATCCGGCCCGCAGTCCTCACAATCGTGCCGTCGTAGCACCCGCCCGGGCACTCGGCCGCCGTAGCAGGCCGGCTAGCCATGATGCACAGCAGCAGTAGCACCACCACAGCAAGCGTAGCAACCACAGACTTGCCGCTGCTCCCCATTTCTCTACTGTGATGATAGTATAGTGGCTGTGCCCAAGAAGATTGCTGGTAGTTTAGAATAATGCCTGAGCCAAAGAGGAAGGGAATTCTATGCTGGTCGAGCTTCGACTAAGTCCCGCGATTTAAATATCCTGCGTGATCATACCCTCTGACAGAAAGATACGACAAAGAGATTCGCCGTGATTGCAGTTCCGATCATCGCCAAACACCATATTGGGGAATATGGGAATTTCTCACAAGTTTGGGACACGTGGTCAAAAGTTTGGATTAACCATAACTTGAACACCACTAATCCAAAATGAGCGCTTTATAGCTCTTTAGATTCCATTTTTCAAGCGCTTTCCAATGATAGGTCATATGATAGGGTTTTGAGAAACTTACAAACATGTTATCCATGTCTCCTTTTTTAAGTATTCAAAAATGGGAATTGGGAAATTCCCAAATTCACTAATATGGTGTTGCCAGGTTCTTGTCTGCTAAACAGTATTAGCGCCGAGCATAACCAACAAACCTTATTGAGCGAGCTTTGGTTTTGTCGACTACTAGTTGTCGCTTGTCCCTTTGCATGGAGCCTTTCAAAGCTAGCGTCCAACTAAAGGATTTGAGCTTTATGGTTAGGACCCCAAAAGGGAGGCCTTATATTCAATTCTTGGAGATATTACACCCTCAGAAGGGGAGGCATATTTCATTCTCTTAATTACGATAAACATCATCATTTTTTTGGAACAATAATATATTTATATTAATATCTACAAGTTTACACCATCTCTTTGCAAAAACCCTCCGCCCACTTGCATATTCCTTCTAGTCCCACTCCCTATCAAGAAGATCACAAACCAGTTCCCACTTCTCATCTTCCCAAACAAAAGAGGACATTCCCCAAGAAAGATGAAATCCCAACTGCATACAAGCAATTAATAACACTTCAAAGGTAAACCCCTTGGGAGTCTGTTCTTTAAAGTACTCTCGTTTCACCAGAGGTCTTCTTCCCAAAGGATTTTCAATCAAGGCCACAAAGATGTCCACTGGTTTCTTTTCCTTCATGTACCACCTTTTGGATCTTGGCCCAAACTTGGGATGTTTTGCTCTGACATCTTTCCAAGTATATACCTACCATCAAAATCAATCAGTACTAGGGAGCCCTAGTATGTATTAACATCTCATTGTTAGAGGCATGAGTCACCTAATCCCTACCTACAATGCCTGAACTGCCTTAGCATATAGAGTATTATTCATCTTATTAACATAGTAGATAGACCAATAGAAGTGCACACATTTGAACATCAACTCTGTCACTTCTACACCCTGAGTGGTCCCTCTATTGAATATCAATGAATTCCTAGAAACCCAAATCTCCCATAGACATCAGTATCATATAATACAAAATATTAAATCTACCTCCTCTATCTCCTTGACTATTCTCCCCAGTAACCACTCCCCCCAATATCCTCTTTCAACCACCCCAGGTTTTTTTCTAACCATTTACCTATTCTCCCCCAAATCCCTCTTATTGTAGGAAAATCCCACCAAAAGGCATGGTTTCCCTCTTCAATTGCTGATTTGCATCTAGGGCACACCCCAGCAATGAAGTTCCTTTGAAGAAGTTTAAAGCTAAGAGGTAGAGCCAGCAAGCATATTCTCCAAACACTACTACATATTAGCCTAATACCGGGGCTTGTACCGGCGCTATTTAACGGGGTCTAAAAAAGCCTCGTCATCGGTATAAGCGCCGGTATAAGCGCCGGTATCGCAGCGTCGGTATACCTGTCGGGTATTAATACCGGCGCATATAACGGCGCCTATACCGACGCTGACCGGGGGGAATACCGACGCTTAAACCGGCGTCTATACCGGTTCATATACCGACAGATAAACCGGCCTCTATACCGGATTATATACCGAAGTGTAAACCGGCATGTATACCAATGTATATACCGACGCTGATACCGGGGCAAATACCGACGCTGTAGCAGAAATTTTTTTTTTGGGCAGAATAGTGCTGCCTGGCTGTTGCCTAGCTGCCTGCAATGAGCAGGATCAACAACAGCAAATAGACAGCACTATTCTGTCTACAATAGAGCACAAAAACAACCGTGCTCGTTTGCATATTTTCCTGATCGACAAACAAGAAATTAAATTAAACATTAATACTCAAGAATGTTTTGATCATATTTCATTAGTTTGAAGGTCATGTTACATCATGGTAATGCCTCCCAATTGACGGTCTCTCCTTCTTCTTCAAGCATCTCAAACAAGGCCACAAGGCCATGTTTGTGAGCGTACTTCTCCTCTCGCCTGCTTGGTGGGCGATTCATGGCCAACTCCTGCACACACGATTAACAATTATAACTTTTAAAAAATCAACATTTAGCCCACATACATACATTTAAATAAATAAAATTGCTACAAACACTTACGAATTCATGGCGCATGGTTTCGTAACCACCACTCCCGAGATGAGAAGCCCCTACTGTTTGGAGTCTTGCCCTTGCCGCCTCTCTTTGTTGTTGAAACCTGTCTGGTGTCTCGGTGAGCTCCTGAGCAATGGCTGCCCACTCCCTGTCATCTAGCCAAACAGGTTTCTCCTTCCCCTCTCTGAATGCGTCCCTCGCCTCTGACCTACGATGCCCCATCAAAATGCGAGCTGTATACTGTATCCACTCATTAGAGACGACATTCATAGGGTCAGATGGCTGGAACTCTTGCTTTATCTTTGTGTTTATATAATTTTTCTTCCCCTTGTCTTGCTGATCCCATTTAGTCATGACAGAGTCATGAAACTGTATAGTGCACAATTGTCGAATGCGTGTCTTCATTGCCTTCCCTGCACTATCCATTATTGGTGCCCCATCCCTAATTGTGTAAATCTTGCTGTTGTCATGGTCATGTGCACCCCAGGGAGTGGAAGGTGACCCTATGGGTGTGCTATCAACAGATGAGAGCGAAGGACGACGCTCACGTGGTGGTGGTGTCACAGCATCTGTGGCACTACCACCACAACAACCTCCCCCTGAAGACCTACTACGTGAGCGCCGTCTATGTGAAGAGGTGGTAGATCGAGCTGTAACAGGAGTGGAAGGCTGTGTGGTACGAGGTGTGGGAGCTGCTGTCGTACCCACGGGTGTGGGAACTGGCGTCGGGAATCCAGATGGTGAGGCAGATGTCCCTGCTCCAGAACCCCAATAACTCTGAGCCATGGCTCTCTGCTCTGGAGTCATGGACGAAAGAAAACCATATAACTGCTGGGGACTCATGCCCTGCGGTGTAGGATTAAATGAGAAATCTGGACTGTAGTCGTAGGGCGGTGAGTCACCCATGGCCTGTTGGACAAAAAACCATATGACAAACTTGTACGGAATGAAAATTACACGGTAAACAATGAATGAAAGAACCATAAGATAAACATTAACAATGATAAACAACATTGGTAAAACTATATCAACTTGCTCCTACAGTAGTGATTATGATGGTAAACATTAACAATGGTAAACAATGAATGGACCTTCAATGTCATAAAACCATTACAAATATGTCATAACTATTTGCATAATCATTAAGATACATCATTTTATAAATCATTATCTATTCTATCATCCTCATTAAGATCAGTAGCCCCAAAGAGATCTATGTCTATGCACATTTCAGCATCCTCATCATTAAAAGTCCCTTGATGAAGGATGTCTTCATCATCTATGTCTTCTTCCTCAACTTGTTTTTCAGCTTCCTTGGTTTGCACCTCTTCATTTGGATCTTGCTCTAGTTCCTTCTCTTCATTTGCTTGCTCCTCTTCATTGTTGATATCGGCTTGTTCTTGCTGCTCTCCATTACCCTGTGCATCCACATCACCTTGTTGTAGCTCAAATTCTTCATAAATTTGCTTACTGTGGGGGGCGACTTGAACCACAAACAGCCAGCGTGGATCTTTTGGATCCGCTTTAAAGACAACCTGCTCACAATGCTCTGGGCGCACAAAAGTATCTTGCTGATCGGTCCATACCTTTGTGGAGTCCACTTGGATGAGGCCACTCTTGTCTCTACGTACAGTTGCATGTGGCCCATTCATGATTACCTTGAACCACTTCACATCAAAGATAAACAACTCAAAACTTCTGAAGCCAACCTTCAATATATCTTGAATGGTTCCAAAGTAATCAAGCATTCCAGTAATTGTGTTATCATCACTTGCACTTGCACGACTTTCTTGAACAAACTGTGCTGTGACACCACAATCAAAGGTTGCTCTTCTTTGGTCTATTCGTTCTACTCGAAAATGACGTCCATGTGACCAAAACGCCCCATATTTGTGATACTACAATGAGCACAAAAAGTTTGTTGATGGAGAATCAAACACAGAGACATGTAGAGAAAAAAATGAGAGACATGTAGAACTTAAACACTTACATGCCAATCGCATCCTTTTGTAAGCTCCTCCTCCTCCTCTCTTATAGGTAAACCAGCACGTTTGGCTTCTAAAATCGTAGCTTCTAGCCATCTACCTGTGGGAAAGTCCGGAAGAGCTTGCATACCTTCTGGATATGGGAGATTTCTTGTAGTGCGATTCCTTCTGAAACTTAAACGATCTTGTACTCGCTGTCGCTTGAGAGCTTCATATGTCTCAATCCACTTCTCCATTACATGAGAGTTCAAGATGCAAAATTTGTTGATTTTTTCTCTCAAAGTGTTATCCATCTTTCTCTTAATGCCTTGGCCTTGAGGTTCCTCACCAATGACTCGCCTGTTGGACTCTTGAGACCATAGTCGAGGTATCTCTGGATCTGAGGAACTTAAATATTCAGTGATGTAAACAAGGGACTCTTGTATCAGCCACCCTTCTGACATACTACCCTCTGGGCGAGCCATTTGGCGAACAAATCCCTTTAATGTCTTCATAAACCTCTCTAAAAAGAACATCCATCTTGAATGGACTGTTCCAGCAACTGCAACCTCATCTACAACATGAACTAGCAGATGCATCTGGATTGTTAATAAACTTGTAGGGAAAAACTTCTCTACCATGCAGACTGCCTCTATGGAGTTTAAACGCGCTGTCTCCAAAGTGTCTCTCTTTATCTCTTTTGAAGAAATCCAGCGCACCAATGTGCCAATCTTATAGATAGTAGCTCTAATGTCTTCAGTGAGGCAATCTTTTATTGCTATGGGTAGCACAAATTGTAGAAACTTGTGCCAATCATGACTCTTGAGACCACTAAGATCATCATCCTTTGTAAATGCACTTTTCAAGCAATGCATACAACCTGTCGGAGTCCGAAACTCTGAAATTGTCCTCTTGACTTGTTGTTCCTCCATCTTGCTAAAAACCCATGGGGCTCTTGGAAGTAGCACCTTTCCATTGGGTCTAGTGCGAGCCCACAACTCTTGCATACAACCAATCTCTTCCAAGTCATCCCTTTGGCCTTTAGTATCCTTTTTTCCTGTCATGGTCTTCCACAGAATGTCAGCTACATTCTTGAAAATATGCATCGGGTCAAGCAAATGGTTTATAAGGAGATCACCCCAATAGGGGAGTTGGTGAAAGATAGAGAGCCTCTTCATCCCAGGACATGCCAAGTTGCCACATTCCTCCCATTTGATCTTCCAATCGCTTGCCTTCAATGTACTTGGAGGAGGTCTTCCTAAATTACCATCCCGCAATTCATGATTTTCTGGCAGATACCTAACATGTCCTTGGTAGACATTCTTTCGTAATGCTTTTGAGTATCTTGAATCAAGTCGAGGACCACATACAGGACATGCATTGTAACCCGATATAGACAAACCTGAGCATTCTCCATAGCCAGGCCAATCATGCATTGTCCACATGAGAATACCTTGCACAGTTGTAAGTCTTTGGCCACTCTGCTGCTTTGACATGTCCTTCACTTCAATTCCGTTCCACAAGGTGCGTAACTCATCAATAAGTGGTGCCAAATATACATCCATGTTCTTCACCTTGTACTTTCCTGGAACTATTAATGAGAGCAACAGATGACCTTTCTTTATTGCTAACCATGGCGGAAGATTATAATTCACAAGGCAAACAGGCCATGTGCTCCATGAAGAGCTCCTTAAACCAAAAGGGTTTACACCATCCATTGCTAGGCCAAGACGGAGGTTTCTAGGTTCTTCCTTAAAAGCCGGCCATTTCTCTTCAATGTGTCTCCATGCGGGTGAGTCTGCAGGCACACGCATCACTTCATCTGTGGATCGAGTTGTGGCATGCCATGTCATCAAGCTTGCTATTGATTTGCACCTGAACATGCTTTTTATCCTTGGAATGATTGGAAAGTGCCTGAGAACCTTTACCGGGACAGCTTCCCCCTGAACATCTTCTCTATATCTGTTAGAGCCACAATGGGGACATTCTTGCAAATGCTCATATTCATGGCGGAAGAGGCAACAATCATTGCGACAAGCATGAATATTATTGTAATCCATGCCTATGGATTTCAATAACTTCTTCGCATCTACACGAGATGGAGGCATCTCATTGCCAGGGGGCAATATTTGATCTTTCAAAAGCCTGCAAGTATGGCAATATCTGATCGTTACTATTAAGATTTTCTCAAATACAAGTTGATAATTTAACATTTCAACAGTAGGTGTAATCTCCAAAAAAAGACCTTACTTGAATAGTTCAGTGACACTTGTATTAGACCATCCAAAAACTGACTGCAAATTTAGCATCGTAAGAGATGCACGCAATACAGATATGTTGGCACCATTGTATAATGGAAGGCGTGCAAGTTTACGCATGGCCTCTTCCTCTGGTTCATAATTTGACCGTTGAGAATGTCGTGGTTGATGATCTTCATGTTCATGCTCCTCGAAGAGAGCTTCTTGTTGCTCAATGAAGGCATCCAACATTTCTTCCATTGGACCTTCTTCCATTTCCTGACCTTCTTCCATTCCCTCGGGTGCTGTTAATTGAGCTCCATCTGTCACTCCCTCCTGCGATATCCTCATCCTTTGTTGGGGACGAGAATTCACAGGCGCAATGTTATCAAGATGCGGCTGCACACTTGCTTGGTTGTACGATTGAAACCGTAAATTTTGCAAGCGCTCCATTGGAAATATTCCAGCGTCATGAACATGCTCGTTGCAAATCCTTCGTTTTCGAAAGATTTGGTACTTACATCGCATGCATGGACACGCTATTCTCTCTTCAAGATTGAGAGGCTCCATCTAGCAGGATAACATGTATATGCAGCTCGTTAAACACAAATCAGCTTATCTCCTCTCCATACAAAATTAAATAGAATTTACACAAGGATGGAGAGAGAAGCTATCTCTATTCATAAATAGCTGTTTATATATAAAGGCCTTATGCAATAATCTAAATGCATATTATAAGTATAAGCTTGCATAATAAGGCTGCAAGACTTATGCATAAGCTCTATGCATAAGCCTTATGCATAAGTCTTATGCATAAGCTCTATGCATAAGCCATATGCATAAGTCTTATGCACACGCTCTATGCATAAGTCTTATGCATAAGCTATATGCACACGCTCTATGCACAAGTCTTATGCATAAGCCATAAGCTCGGACCCCAAGCAATCACGGCACAAAGAGTTCAAGCCATTCTCCCCTTGGCCTCTCCAACCAATGCCAAGGTACCCTCACACATTGCTAGATTCTATAGAAACTTGAAGTGGTTGCAATGGTGAGTGTAGGTACAAAATGATGTGGATAATATCAAATGATAGAACAAGTTTGTTGGCTTACAAGTATTGAGCATGACTCATGCCCTTTTACAATTTAGAACTCAGCAATAAAGCATGGACTCATGCCTCAATCCATCATCCAAAAGCTCCAACACAAACCAACAATTCACAATGCCCTCACCATGGCATTTGCAAAAGCATTTGTTAACCACAATCAAGGCATTTGCAATTGCATTTTAACAATCCCTTTCATATAAGCCATATGCATAAGTCTACCTGCGTACGCTCTATGCATAAGCCATATGCATAAGTCATATGCATAAGCCTTATGCATACGCTCTATGCATAAGTCTTATGCATACGCTCTATGCAAGACTTATGCATAAGCTCTATGCATAAGCTCTATGCTATATGCCTTATGCACTATTATGCTAACCCTTAATCCCTTTCACATAAGCCTTATGCACACGCTCTATGCAATTACGCTCTATGCATAAGCCTTATGCACACGCTCTATGCATAAGCCTTATGCATAAGCTCTATGCATAAGCCATATGCATAAGTCTACTTGCGTACGCTCTATGCATAAGCCATATGCATAAGTCATATGCATAAGTCTTATGCATACGCTCTATGCATAAGTCTTATGCATACGCTCTATGCAAGACATATGCATAAGCTCTATGCATAAGCTCTATGCTATATGCCTTATGCACTATTATGCTAATCCTTAATCCCTTTCACATAAGCCTTATGCACACGCTCTATGCAATTACGCTCTATGCATAAGCCTTATGCACACGCTCTATGCATAAGCCTTATGCATAAGCTCTATGCATAAGCCATATGCATAAGTCTTATGCGTACGCTCTATGCATAAGCCATATGCATAAACTCTATGCATAAGTCATATGCATAAGTCTTATGCATACGCTCTATGCATAAGTCTCTTGCATACGCTTTATGCAAGACTTATGCATAAGCTCTATGCATAAGCTCTATGCTATATGCCTTATGCACTATGCTAACCCTTAATCCCATCACCCAATGGTGTAATAAACATGATCTTGTTTTACGTACATGGATAATAGAGATTGCAAGCTTATTATAGGTTTTATGCATAGATATTAAATTAATCCTATGTGTTGTAAGCTTACAAGAACCCAAAACTAACCCTAAACCATAAAACAAGGATGCAAAAATTCATATAAAATAGCATAAACAAGAAAAATCAATAGAGGATCTACCTCTTTTTTGCAAAGCTGAAGGAGAGCTCGAGGATTGGTGAAAGATTGGTGAGGTGAAAGAGCTGCAAAACAAAATATTAAACAAACTAATTAGTAAATTAAACACAAGAAAAAGAACTAATACAAAACCCTAAAATCTCTATGCATGCATTAGGAGATCTATGCATACATAGAGAGCTCTAGATCTCAACATGCATAGAGAGCCAAAAAAACACAAAACCCTAAACGTCTTAATTTTTCAATTAAAAACTAAAAGCAATTGCAATAACATGTTAGGAGAAGGAGAAGAGGAGAAAAGAAGAATGAAGGAGAAAAGAGGAGAGAGGAAAAAAGAGGAGAGAGAGGGAAAGAGAAGAGGGAGAGAAAGCACCTCTTTCGCTTGATTACCTGCGCCTCTTCTGCGAAAAACCAGAAAATAGGCTCTCGGCTGTGAAAAACTTACGAGCGCCGGTATATGCGACGGAATATGTGTCGGAATATTCGTCGGTATATGCTACGGAATATGCGTCGGTATCAGCGTCGGAATAAGCGTCGGTATAAGCGTCGGTATACGCGACGGGAAATGAAAATTTAAAAAAACCCCGCCATACTTGTCTCCTCCAACATGACGACGGACATACCGACGTTCGACATTTGCGTCGGTATTTTGGCGTCGGTATGTCCTCAACCTCTTGTAGTGAAAGGTTTGAGCTTTCACTAGAATCAGTAAACTACATATCAAAATTATACCTCTTCCTCCAGATGCTCAAGCACCTTTCTAGATTTTGTTACAATATTTCATATTCACTTCACTTTTACTTATTTTATCATATAATTTCTTGGTAGTTATTCTATCCAATCTGACCCCCATTGAACCATGTCCAATCCTGAAGCCAGGAGGCTTCATTGAAGGTTGTGGAAGACCAACAATTTTCAACCTCCTCCAACATAGAGTTCAACATCTGCACCTCCCTCTGATCTAAGCTGAATTCCCTCTCAGCCTGTTGTTGGACCTCCTTCCAGCCTACTTGAGAAGAATCCCATAGTAGCCTTGGACACATAGAGAGAGACTATCAAGGACTATGAGTTAGGGACTTGAGGCACTGGTTGTTGCGGACTACCGAGTAAGAGGAAAACTTGGTATAGGGTCCAGGTGTGCTAGACATATTCACTTGAGGGGAGGTGTTGAAATATGCAAGTGAATGGATGTGTGAGGGAATAAGCCCTTAGCAAGAGACTGTAAAAGGGAGTCTGTAATTAAGTGGGTAGCAGTGAAAAGGTGAGAGGAATCTACTGATGAGAGAATCAAGGGTAGCATGAGTGAATATAGGGCTGTGGAAAGATTCTAGGAAAAAGTGCCCCCGATGTAGGGGAGGTGGCACAAAGATTTGGCCTCCACATCGTGATCTTGAAAGATATGTTTTAAACAAGGGAAAACTTGTATAACATACGACCACTTTTGATGAATTTGATCTATGTGAAACATAACCTAATATCACAAAGCAAAAGGGTTACACTTTTATTATACTACATCAAGATTTAATTTGGGATTGGTTGGGTTACTAACCTGTACAGTGTTGAGGTAGTACGAAGGTATCTTTCTCATCATTTCAAAACTTGGTGGAATCAATTTGGAAGAACCCATTTGGATGTTTCTTCATGGTTGCTTGAGCACCTCTATATATCACCTTGAACCGTTTGACATCAAAGATGAATAGACTCAATGCTCTAAGTCCAACCTCAAGAATATCCTAAATAGTTCCACAATACTCAAGATTGTTCTCTATGACATTGGTATCATGTCTACTGGCTCGACTTTCTTGTTCAAAAGTTGCCATCACACCACAATCAAATGTGTTTCTTTTAGAATCCACATGCTCCGTGCGAAAGTGCCTTCCCTCTAAGCATATTGCATTATATAGTTTATACTAACATTAAACAAAAGCATGACATTTAGTATATATAGTGCATTAAACAAGGTATATCCGTGAGATAGAGATGAAGAATGTACTTACTTGAGGGTCACATCCTCTTGCATACTCATGCTATTCTCTTGTGATCATCTCTCCATTTTGCAATTCCATCGATATTGCCATACAAAGCCATTCTATATTGATCACATTTGGTAGAGGTTCCAAGCTAGGTGGGTATGGCAAGCATCTATTTTCTCTTCTGAAATCTCTTCTCTCATCCTTTTGTTTATTGATTGCATCCTTGTATCTCCCAATCCACTTCTCCATGATGGGACTATTTAGAATGCAGAGTGTATTCACCTTGTGGCATAATGCTTCATCCAGTCTTCATTGCCTTCCTTTTCCTTGAGGCACATTAGTGATTAGTCGGTCATCCCCCTCATTGCTCCATAATTGTAGCATGGAAGGATCTATGCGAGATAGATGTTTTGAGATATACACAAGAGACTCCTGCATCAACCATATCTCTTCCATGCTTGCTTCTGGCCTTGCTCTTTGTCACACAAAGTCCTTTAAGGTTTTCATGAACCTTTCAAGGAAAAACATCCATCAAACATGAACAACACCACACAATGCCACTTCATCAACCAAATGCACCACAAGATACAGTTGGCTAGTGAGAATTATTCTAGGAAAGTTATCCTCGATCATACACACTCCTCAATAGCATTAAGACAAGCCATCTCAATGGATGTAGGATCTATCTCCTTTAAGGATATGTACCTACATACATAGCAATTATGTGTACTATTTACCAATACATAACTTGTGAGTGCATGAGAATTCCAAATAAGCAATATAACTTATTGAATTGAAGAGAAGATTCATACATCACCAAGCTTCCCATTTTGTAAATAGCCTCTCTCACGTTCTTGTCCTCCACAACCAACCATAACAATTCGAAGAATAAACTATGCATAGAAGAAAATGGAAGTTAGTATATGAGCTTATAAATTATGTACCACAAAGAGAAAATGAAAAAGTGAATATTTATATACATGTAATATCTTGTGCCAACAATCATGTGTCTTGGGGACATATAATTATTCCTCTCCTTTCTTTTTGGTCTTTGTGAAGGCATCCTTCAATGAATGCATTACTCCCATTGGTGTACGAGAAGAGGCGTTCACACTTTTCACCTTATTGTGCTCCCTCTTGGTTAATACCCATAGTGCCTTTGGTATGACTATTTTGCCACTCTCACTTTCAATTGGCCATGCACTTTGAAGACGTCCAATGTTTTGTAAGTCATCTCTTTCAGTCTTTGTATCTCTTTTACCAATTAAATGGTCCCAAATATTTGTTGCCACATTCTTGAAGATATGCATAGGATCTAAGAGATGATTGATCTTCATGTCACACCAATATGGAAGTCAAAAGAAGATTGAGTGTCTAGACATCCCATTTGGTGGTGGATTGGGAGTGCTTTTCCATGCCTCAAAAACCAATCTCTACCTCTCATCACAAGTGGTGAGACATCATGTGGCATATACTTGGGATGTGAAGGAGGGAGAAATCGATGATGTTTGTCATACACCACCTTCTTAAGTGTAGAGGGTCTTTTCGAAACAAGTGATCATCCACAAATCGGACATGCATGATGTCCAGAGCTTGCTAAACCTTTTTTAATTGAGATGATTGAGATAGAGATATAAACTTAAAGTTTAAAGGCTACTCTTATGCATATAAGGTTCAAGTAAGTACCTGAGCACTCTAAGAACCCAGGATAGTCATGCATTATCCAAAGCAAAACTCCTTTCACCTCCACCGCACGTCTATTTATTGGCCTTGAAACGTCATGTACTTTGATACCTCGCCATAGTGTCTCATGCTCTTCAATCAAAGGCTTAAGGTACACATCCATGTTTTCCACCTTATACTTGCCTGGTACAAGAAGAGAAGCATGATATGACCTTTCTTGATTGCCACCCATGGAGGGAGGTTGTAATTCACTAATACAATAGGCCAAGCAGACCATGATGTGTATTTGAAGCAAAATGGGTTAAAACCATCCATGCCAAAGCCAAGACGTAAGTGACAAGGCTCGTCCTTAAACTTTGGCCATTGATGCTCCACATGTTTCCATGCTAGTGAATCAACTATGATCCTCATGATGCCTTCGGTCGAGCGATGAGTAGCATGCCACTTCATGAGTTCTGGAATCCCCTTACATTTAAACATGTGTTGGCACAAAGGAATTATAGGGAAGTGTCTCAAAACCTTTCGGGGTACTTTATCACCTTGCAAATCATCCCTATAGTGACTCTCCCCACATTTTAGACATTGTGTTGAATCTTTATTAACCCCTCTAAATAGCATGCAATCATTGGGACATGCATGTATTTTTGTGTAATCCATACCTAGCATAGAGATCATTTTACGACACCCATATCATGAGTTCGGTAATAGATTTTGAGGGGGAAGAATCTTCTTGAGAATCCTACAACATAGGGTAAGAAATCATATGTCAAAATATTAGCAAGGAGAGTATATAGAACATGAAATATTTTCAATATAATGAGGTTGTCTTACTGAAGAACACTTGTGACACTTGCATCACTCCATCCATAAGTTGTTTGCAAGTTCAATAGCTCCAAGTTTTCTCACAGTGTGGAGTACGAACATCCCTCATACAAAGGTATGCTTGCCTCTCTATGCAAGGTTTCCTCCTCTTGTGACATTGTCACTATCATCTATGACCTCCCATCCAAGCATGTCGTTCACCATGTCGTCCATGATGATATTCTCTTCCTCCTCATGTGGCAATGGTGGAGGAACCTCATTCATTGGTTGGAGAAGATGAGTCTTAGCCATGCTCTCAATATGAATCATTGCCACCTTCCGCCCTCTACCCAATGTCATCGAATGGTGTGGCATGTTACCTAGAACTCTCCTATGGTTCTCCTCTATGTCATCATCCGCACTTGGTCATGCCACTGCCTCATGAGACCATATGTTCGGACATGCTCAATTGTTATACGATGTTGCCTTATTACTGGCCCTTGCATCGATTACACACACATCAAATTTTTTCTCTCAACCATGCCTCGGATCCAACTTTCGGCCCTTGATGATCACTATCAGACATCTTTAACCTAGCCAAATTTGATTTAGGGTTCATACAAAACACACAACAACATCTAGTACTGCAAACAGAAATTTACCCAGGTTGTTGCTGTTAGACAGTGATACCATAAGCTAAGATTTAGGACAAATCATCACATATTTAGGACAAATCATCATGTGAGAAATTTACCCAGGTTATTGCTGTTAGAGAGTGATACCATAAGCTAAGATTTAGGACAAATCATCATATATTTAGGACAAATCATCATGTGATAATTTGTCCTAAATCTTAGCTTAACTTGGGTACTGTAAACAAAAATTTACCTAGGTTCTCATTGCTAACAACATCCAGTATTGCGAACAGAAATTTACCCAGGTTTTCATTACTAGACAACGACCACTGCACAACAGTGAAAATTTGCTACCCAGCAGCGAAAATACACTGCTCAGTAGTGAAATTGCCAAGGAGGAGGCTCGTAGTCAATGAGCTTTTTCACCACCAAAAGATAAATGTGTGGTCTCGAAGTGTTTCTAAGAGCCAAAAGGAGTGGCCGGATCGAAGACTCATTGGCCATTATCAATATAGAATCCAAGCCAAAGTATATAAAATAGAAGCTTCGTCTCAAAGTCCTAACAAATTAGCTTGTAAAACAAAAGTGTTTTAAAAGATTGAAGATTGAATATGAAACTTTGAATAAATAAGAAACATAAATTTAACTTAAACTCTTTCTTTTACCACTTAGATTTAAAAATTCTAGACATTGATGAGTTAAGGTCATAAGACATTGCTTAGGAAAAGGAATAAGGAAAAATTTCTAGACTAGGCAAGTCTGAAGAAAATTTCCAAACAAGGCCTTATAAACAATAGGAGAAGATCTGTTCAAAGGAAAGTATGATTCAGAGATGTGAAACAAAGAAAAAAGGAAAAGAAAAGTGGTAATTGATGAGTTAAGGTCATAAGACATTGCTTGGGAAAAGGAATAAGGAAAAATTTCTAGACTACGCAAGTGTGAAGAAAATTTCCAAACAAGGCCTTATAGCCAACAAGGATTTCATGTGAACCCACATTTGTATAAGACAAGAGAATAAGCAATGATCAAATCCTTAATTGCATGAGTTATGGTATGCTTTAAGCTTAACTAATTTGACTTGATTTGGTCAAAATTAAACAAGGTTGAAAAACACCCAAAGAGGATAAAAATTAAGAAAAGATAAAGCCCAAAAGCACCCAATTTAATAAAACAAAGATCAAGGCTTACTTACCTCTTTTTTTAAACTTAATAACTTGGCAAAACTTTAATGTTCAACTTGTAGGAGAACCACTGTGAAAATCTTCCCCAATTGCTAAGTTTTCTTTTTGCTTTTGTAAAAGTCCCTTTCTTTCTTTTCTTTGTGAGGGGGGTAAGGAAGGCTTTGAAGCTTGTGTAAATATATGCTTTTTAAAGCTTATGTAGTAGATAAATTATAAACTTTTAAAGCTTCTAGTATTTATAAGCTTGTTAAAACTTATATTACTAAGCTTAAAAAGGTGTTTCTTCTACTCCCACTAGTGGCCAACGCACAACAAAAGGGAGAATAGATAAAGGGGCATATAAACTTTCTCTTTTTTAAAAAAAAAATAATAAGCTTGTAAGCTTAAGCTTGTAACAAGGTCCCCCACGGCTTCAAAAATGCATAGCGCACTATAGTGAGAAGTAAAGAAAACAAAAAGAAGGCCATCATTCTGCCGCTATCACCGTCGCCAAAGGGTGGAGAGAAAAGAGAAGAATTTTGAAATGGAATTTTCTTGATTAAGAATTAAAAGCTCATGCTTCTCTTTCTTTTATTTAAGGCCTAGTCCCCAAGATTTTCTCCACTGCAATACGCGCTTTTCTTTGATTTAAGGCCTAATCCCCAAGAAAAAGGTGCATATTGCAGTGCATGCACTTTTTTCCCAAATTGTTTTATGAGTAATCTCCATGATTTTCTCCACTACAATATGCACTTTTTTTCCCAATTGTTTTATGAGTAATTTCTCACCATCGATTGTGGATTTTGAGCATACAAGGTGCTTCACAATTCTAAAAATACGGCTTTGATCTCCTCAATTTGCTGATTCCATCCATATTAATGGATTATGGAGAGGATTAAAATTCAGAAAGGTGGTTTTGGGAAGAAGAAGGGTGGCTTTGGTTTGACAGCTCTAGATAGTTTTGATCAAAAGTTAACTTTCAAGCACAGCCCTTCATCAAATCCTAATCCAATGGCTCAGAAAATTTCCATAACCCTTCAAGCGTGGGTTCTTGAGTCTTGTCTACTTTACTCTTTGGATTCTAGTGAGCTTCTCCCTATTATTCAGATCCGAGTACCCCTATGCTGTGATACCACTAACACGGGATCTCAAATACTTTTTGAAGAATAATACAAAATTCACATAAACATTAAGAGCTTAACCATAGAATTGAATTCAAACTAACAAGATTGAGCATAAATTAAAATAAAAAACAAGAAATAGAGTAGACATCGCCTTCAACACTGTATTGGGTGCATTCTCCCTCCCCAAGAAGTGTCGACATACTCCTACTTCTTGGGTATTTATGTCTTTATTCATAAAAAAATAGCCCACATCCCAAAAACAGTTGCATGGACTTGCTCTTTACATATAAATAGGAGTTGCTTTTACCAAAAGCTTAGATAAATCTTTCCTATCCAAACCACTAAAGGAAAAATACATAAGGAACGCCAAGGGCTAATTTTCACGTACAACAAAATTACTAGGTCCACGCCCAAGTATAACAAAAGTGGGTGGCCAACAATAATATAAAATATCTCGTAGTAAATACTACAGCCAAAATACCAAAAATGAGACCTTCTCGATAATTGCTCATGCCAAATCACTGCCATCATGTCCCAGAGATACCTGCTTACGAGCACAAGGCCCGTCAATCTCACCAACCTACAGGTTATCCATTCAAACACATTTCACATTATCAATATCTGCTAAAATTACACAACATCACATAAGTATTAAATCCAACACTTAGTTCGAGTCATCCCTAAATTCATATGTCCTACACATGGAATATTCAGAATCACTCAAGTGCCATGCTCCGAACATAGTGGTAATTAGGCATCCCCAATTAACCACCATAGATGGATGGATGAACAAATCGTAACAACACAACTACACTATGTGGTAATAGAAGCATGTGATGATGATGGTAAAGTACTTAGTAGCATGGTGAGTAATTGGGTATGCATAAGAAAATTTAGGACGCTTTATTGAGCATCACGTGCCATTCTTCAATTCTTCAAGGAGAATCGAAAACGGATTGGGTCTTTTGCCATGGGGAAAAGGAGAAGGCATTTGCAATGGGAGAATGATTCAAGAAGCCATAAGCAAATTATTTAGAGATGCTGTGGAGATTTAGTAATGTGCACGAGCTCTCAGTAGATTATGCATCAATTATTGTGATTAAAAACAGAAGGCAAAAGCGGACAAAGAGATCTTCACGTGAGCGATCGCCCATGAACAAAAAAATATGTCGATGTGGAGGTTGTCTATACTTTAGTGTGTGCGTAAAGAATTATGGCCTTGGAAAACCTCCTTTTATTCTTGAAGAGAGGCGTATATATGAGATATAAGATGAATCTCTCTCTCAAAATTAGGAAATAGTTGCTGGAGAAACAAGATGAATTGAACGTTGGATGTTATTAGGGAAAAAAACAAGATTAATTGAGTGTTGGAGGTTATTAGGGAGGGGCAAAAAATAACGTTATTGGGATTACTTTGTAGATCTACGAGTAAACAAAACCTTAAAAAATCACGGATTCTATAATCAGCTTGGACGAACTGCGCGCGTTATCACATCAAGCGCAGTTTCGCGCGCAGGTGCCCGGGGCGTCACGGTCGCCGCCGACAGGCGGGCAGCAAAAGTAGTGGACTGTTTGAGGATCCGGCCCGCAGTCCTCACAATCGGTGCCGTCGTAGCACCCGTCCGGGCACTCGACCGCCGTAGCAGGCCGGCTAGCCATGATGCACAGCAGCAGTAGCACCACCACAGCAAGCGTAGCAACCACAGACTTGCCGCTGCTCCCCATTTCTCTACTGTGATGATAGTATAGTGCCTGTGCCCAAGAAGATTGCTGGTAGTTTAGAATAATGCCTGAGCCAAAAAGGAAGGGAATTCTATGCTGGTCGAGCTTCGACTAAGTCCCGCGATTTAAATATCCTGCGTGATCATACCCTCTGACAGAAAGATACGACAAAGAGATTCTCCGTGATTGCAGTTCCGATCATCGCCAGGTTCTTGTCTGCTAAACAGTATTAGCGCCGAGCATAACCAACAGCTTAGCAAGCAACCTTATTCAGCGAGCTTTGGTTTTGTCGACTACTAGTTGTCGCTTGTCCCTTTGCAGCATGGAGCCTTTCAAAGCTAGCGTCCAACCAAAGGATTTGTCTAGAGCTTTATGGTTAGGACCCCAAAAGGGAGGCCTTATATTCAATTCTTGGAGATATTACACCCTCAGAAGGGGAGGCATATTTCATTCTCTTAATTACGATAAACATCATCATTTTTTTGGAACAATAATATATCTATATTAATATCTACAAGTTTACACCATCTCTTTGCAAAAACCCTCCGCCCACTTGCATATTCCTTCTAGTCCCACTCCCTATCAAGAAGATCACAAACCAGTTCCCACTTCTCATCTTCCCAAACAAAAGAGGACATTCCCCAAGAAAGATGAAATCCCAGCTGCATACAAGCAATTAATAACACTTCAAAGGTAAACCCCTTGGGAGTCTGTTCTTTAAAGTACTCTCGTTTTGACCAAATCTTCACCAAAGGTCTTCTTCCCAAAGGATTTTCAATCAAGGCCACAAAGATATCCACTGGTTTCTTTTCCTTCATGTACCACCTTTTGGATCTTGGCCCAAACTTGGGATGTTTGGCTCTGACATCTTTCCAAGTATATACCTGCCCCATCAAAATCAATCAGTACTATCTCATGTTCATCACCCATCCATAGAGGATAAGATTGGTGTGGTTACACACACCTCCCACTAATATGTGCCCAGCCATCCACATTAGCATGCCCATTCAGCCTTCTAGTCGCTCGGCTGCCTAGCTCTATGGCTAGCCATCACTTCGACCAAGGTATCCTCACCCTTGAATCCCTATGAACTCGCCATCTAAACCTCTACCGTTCGGGCTCCACAGGTGGTCAAGCTCTCTCGTACCATTACAGGCTATGTGACATTAGCCCCCCTTAAGAATAGTTTTCATCTATGAAAACAAACCAAGAAAAAGATTTGGTAAACATTTTTAGTTCTGAGGCATCCCTCGAACTATCCTTCCACTTAACAAGTGCTTATCAATACAGAGTATACCTCATGTTTAGATCTAAGAACCCAAGAATCGTCTTTGATTCTCATGTGGAAGTTACTGTGGCTCTCCAAGAACTCAACCAAAACTTAGGATGAACTACGCTGTCCTGATGGACCACTATTTTTTATATTGTCATGAAAAACTAGATGAACTATAGAGCTCTGCGGGCAGGCAATGCAAGTTCTAGGATACGCTACCATCTATAGCTCTATGGCTATAGGAGATCTAGATTGGAATCTATAGTTCTATGGCTATAGGAGATCTAGACTGGAATCCATATATCAAATAAATGGAGTAAATCCAAGTGCCGAATGTTTAAAACTATTATAGGCAAATTTTAAAAATGGCAAGGACTCCTTCCAATCGGGTTGCATGTTTGCCATATGCACAGAGCATATCCTCTAGCACTTAGTTAACTTTTTGTGTTTGACCATTAAGCTACAGATGGTCATCCGTACTCATACTCAGAGTAGTTTCCAACTTTTTGAATATTTCCCTTTAAAAGAACTATCAAACTTATCAGACACTATGTCTACGGGGCAGGCAGGTAGGCCATATAGCTTGTAGAGATGTTCAATAAAGAGCCTAGAAAGCTCGGATGTTTTCACATCCTTTTAAGTCTGAATAAACTTGGCAATCTTAGTCAACCTATTCATTGTTCGATAAAGAGCCTAGCAAGCTCAGATGTTTTCACATCCTTTTAAGTCGGAATAAACTTGGCAATCTTAGTCAACCTATTCATTGTTACCTTTAATAAGAGTTTTTGTCCGCAAAAATGGTCAAGACTCAAACTTTTTTTGTTCTTGATTGAACACCTGGGGTATAACCTAAGAGTGAGATGCAACCACTAGATAATAATTTGATATACATTTGGCTAGATTCAGTCCGATATAATGACAATGGGATCCTACAAGTATCAAAATGTAATAAATCCATTTTCTTGTGAAATATCTAGTTCCTCCAAAAGCCATGAGGGAGTGATTATTATATCTTCCATAGTGAATGCACAAACTCCGAGTGAGGTAAGAATTGGCGTTTGTTGTATCCAATTGGGACCTATAAACTTGTCTCTATGGACTCCCACCACATTACTATCTACCTTGTAAGATTCCTCCCCAGCCCCTCAAGATGTCCAGTTTCTTCTCCTGTAATCAATCCCCTTTTCAGAATAATAAAAGATCTTGTTTCTACCTGTTTTGGCCTAGAGAGAGAAAATATTCTAGAGAGAGATAATTCAATTTTTAGATATCTTTGGATGGAAAAATATCCCTTCTTATTAAAATAAATTTTCCCGAAACAGAAGTTTAAAAAGAAATTCTTAAGGTGCATTAGAAATAAATTATAATGTGCACAAAAGACCTTAGCCTAAGGGTCCCTGTTTTCAGAAAATTTTGGATTAAGGTCCAAACAAAGGTTTGACAGGCCAATGAGATTAATCCAAATGTAGGGAGGAGATGAATTGAAGAATAAAAGAAAAACCCCCGAAAAATGAGTAAATGATCACATAAGATGAAGAGTGGACTAAGGACCAAGAACAAGAATTAAAAATTTAAATTTTGACACCTCAGTGTGGGGATCTCCCCTCATGAAGTAGGTGCCTTTTTCTCATCATTACCCTAAATTTTTAATCAATAAAATGAGATATTTTTATCTCTCCTCTCTCCTGTTTCAAAACTAGATCCAAAAAGTAAGCTGAACTGACCCAAAAATAGTCAAAAATTGACCAAATTGATCTAGAAAATTCTAGAATCGGTTTGCTTGGTTAGAGGCTCACTTTTTCCTATAAATAGAAGCCTCCCCCTTTGTAAAAGCTTAATGGTGTTCATGCACTATTACTCTACTCCTATCCTGAGCCATCTACATTGAATTTTTTTATAATTCAATTGTTTTTGGCCTAATCCTCTCCAAAGTGAATTGGTGGCCACTATTGCTTCAAACAATAGTAGAACCCTCAATCCATCAAGCCAAAGGAGATCTTACAAGCTCCATGTAAGCTAATTTTCTTACTTTGTTTACGAATTTTAATGAAAAATCTATGGTTTTCTTGATTTTTATGTTTTGCAAATGATTGAATTAAATGTTTTACAAATGATTGAATTAAATTCAAATGCTATGCCTTTGATGAAAAGGCCACCCCCTTCTCTTCTTTACATTCCAACCTTTCTTAATCCTAGAAAGATTAACTAAGTGATAAATTAAACTCTTCTTATTGTTTACTCTCTTGAATTTAGAAAATTGTGTAGATTAGTGTTCTATAATTCTAAATTGGGTTAAGTGAAGAAAGATAAGAATGAGAAATGGTCAACCATACAAAGGAGGTTATGGCAAAATTTTCCAGAATTTTGTGAAAAAGAAAGTTTGTTTTTATGTTATTCCAAAAGAGTAATTCCCACCATTTTTGCATCTAAAAGAAATATTCTCATTACTCCATGTACATATTCACCTATGAATATGCATGGATATCACTGATATTAATTATTAAATTTGATTTCTATGCATAAAAAGATGCGTAAAGGAATTCTTTTTTATTACAAAAGTGTTATTCTTATTCAATTTGATTTCTATGCATAGAAAGATGCATAAATGAATTTTTTTATTACAAAAGTGTTATTCTTATTAAATTTGATTTTTATGCATATAGAGAGATGCATAAAGGAATTTTCTTTACTATAAAAGTGTTATTCTTATAAAAATTAATTTTTATGCATAAATAGATGCATAAAGAAATTCTTTTTATTTTAAAAGTGTTATTCCTATTAAATTTGATTTTATGCATAAATAGATGCATAAAAGGTTTTTTTTAATAAAAGTGTTATTCCCATTGAAGTTGATTTTTATGCATAAATAGATGCATAAAGAATTTTTATATCAAAATTAGAATTCTCTTAAATTCTATGAGTATTTGATAACTGAGTAATTAAATACTCTAAGAGAGAAATTTCTATCGTTTTATATTCACACGGATTGTAAAATGAAAATTTAGAAAATCTATCAAGATCAAAATATTCAGATAAATGATTAATTTATTCCTCATTGGAGTTCATAATTAATTTATAAATCAGTTAAGTGAATATTCAAAGAAAGAAATTCAATAAAATAGTAACTAAATTATAAAACCTTTTCGAGAAAGATAGTTAAGGAAAAATCTTATCCGACTCGAACCTTGAATCAAACTATGACCAAGACCAAACTCTCTCGTCAGTTTCGAGGAAAGAAGGTGTGACCAATTTAGAAAAATACACTCAAAACTCCCGCCAAATCTGAAACTAAGTTTGAGACCCTTCGAATTGATCTGTGGATCAAGGTTATAGAATTCAAGGAATTTTAGTATGAAATTCAGAATTTCGATCAAGAAGTTTTGGAATTCTGATTCAAGAAATAGTCCTTGTATATTCAAAAGAAAATCAAACTGAAAACTTGCGTGGAAACCCTGTTTTCTTAAAGGATTGTCTTACGCCAGAATGCTAGAGACAGCAGTTGGTATATGTTTTTCTAAGGGAAGTTCGGTTTTGCAATAGCTAGTGGAGAGTGTTCAAAGGACGGCTCACACGCGGCAAAGCTGCCCAGGTCTTTACCAGCCTCAGTATGGTTAAAAAATGGTGCGCTTCGGGTATGATAGGCGAGGGCCGACGAAGCGGTCCCTGAGTGAAGTGCCAAGACACCTAAGAAGGATCCTGGAGGGTTCTGACCAGGAGATGCACGGGCTCGTGGTACCTATGACACCCATGCATATGTCGTGGAAGAGATATGTATGATGGACGAAATGATTATTGTAATCTGTTACTGGATCTCGTTGTTGCTCACCAGTTGGTCTCAACAGAGAGTTCAGAGTGATACTGTTTTTTGAGAAACAAGGGACTGGATGGAATTTTTGAGTTATGACATCTGTAACCAATAACTGTTTGCCAATGAATTATTTTATAAGTTAAAGTTTTAAAGAGGAGTGTGTGCGTATCTGTATTCGAAAGTAAAAGTTAAGAAAGGCATTCAATTATGGGTGGGTGAGTAATTGTCGGGTTCTACCGATTCCAGTGGTTAGATGGTGGCTAACCCATGGGCCGGATAGGCTAGAATCAGTGGAGTTTTAATAATTAAATTGAAATAATAGGAATGCACTTAGAATTCGAGTAGTTAAATAAAAACCTGAAGAATTTCTCAAATGAGTAGATCAATGGCTGTGCTTGACTTCGGTTAGGAAAAAAGCGTTAAATTCCTCAAATGATTAGATCAACGGCTGTGCCTGATTTCAGTTAGGAAAAAAAGCATTTATTTCTTCAAGCTAAGTAAATGATAGTTTTCCTTCTATCTGGTTTAATCAGGTGAAGGATAATTTAGTCTCTTGACCCGTTAGAAAATTCGTTAAGAAAATCTAAAAGGTGGAATTGTCCCCATTTTTCGGGTAAGGAAAATTCTCCCGGTTTCGGTTTCGGAATGACCACCAGATTAGTCTGGTGTTGTCCGGACATTCGAGGGTGAGGCCACGAGTGGGAAACCCTGCCCCGCGCAAGAGGAAGCTACTTCTGCTCTACTAGCAACAGGGAATCCGGTGCGCAGAGGGGGCAGAGGGGTCTCACAGCTGGTATCAGAGTGCTGTTGTAAACTTACAAAACAGCAGCAGAAGTTGCCTAAAATTTTAAAGTTAATCTGGGAAATAATGTTTTCACTTGTTAAGATTATGTTTGAAATGAACTTCTTTAATTGAAAACTCATAAATTGAACTGGATTTTAGATGGATACCCCAAATCTGTCTAGCATTCCTGGACTCTCCCAGAGTCAGAATATGATCGCCTTTGCCTTCAAAAATCTCATCAACTCCGCTACAACCCGAGAGGAAGGAGAGTGTGAGACTCGCTCGTCACTTTGAGGATCTATACTTTCCTGATCCAGTAGAGCGTCGTCAGCTTATGTGGTTCTCTGGAGGGCGAAGTATTTGCGTCAATACCAAACATCAACGACAAAGACAGATAGAATATCTCACTAGCCATGATCTTGATAAGGCTAGGAGTTGTTCATTATGTACAACTCTATAATCGCTCACCTCGGAATTTTCGAATTTCTTGCCGTATTTTTAGACTTGATCTCAGCCGCTTTATTCCTAGGAGAAGAATTACAGCACCATTATCAGTGATGAATCGTGTATATCATTAGCATGTCTCCATCATAGTATCGCCTTTTTGTGCGTACGTGATTGAGGCGATGACTTTTGGAGCCGAAACACTCTATGTATATATCAAAAACTTTTGATAGTAAATGATGTTTTGTAGAAGATTCCAAATTGTTTTCGTGGTTACGAATATTGGTTAATAAAATTATCACAGTGAATCTTGTTCTCAAGAATTATGATGGAATATTTAATTGTTTAAGAAATAAATCTCAAAAATTAAATAGTCATAAATCTGATGACAAAGTTAAGTTAACAAAAATATCCTTTTGTCAGAATCATGAGGCGCACGGCCCCCCATGGTAGGCAACCGAATCCTCTTACCGATGATGAAGAGTTAGATCCGAACATTCATAAAGCCCTGCACCGATCCCAACCTGGTTCCTTTAAGGGTGAAGGGGAACATTTAGGAGAAGTAGTGGAAAAATGGATCGAGGCAATGGGAGAGTATTTTGATGTAACCTGTTATAACGAGAGGAGCAAGATGGCTCTCACCAGATTGAAAATTGTGGAAACGGCCAGGGTCACATGGAGGAACTATTGTGAGACAAACCGTCTCGATCGAAATACCCAGACCTGGTCAGATCTTAAAGCTTACCTCAGGAGGAGGTTTTGTCCTCCGAGCTTCCTGGAAACAAAAATGAATGAGTTCTTGGAACTAAAGCAGGATAGCCGGACGATTGAAGAATACCATCACGCATTTGTCCTTCTCCTCAAATATTCTCCACTTTTGGATGAAGAGCAGCTTATGGCCAGATTCATTCGAGGGATGAACGAGCCATTGGACACTTTAGTGAAAAATGCCAAACCAATCTCAATGGCAGAAGCTGTCAGAATGGCAAAGGAATTTGCTAAAGCATTTGTTGTTAAGGTCCCGCCGAAGCCTACACCCTCAAACTTTAAAAGGTTCCAAACCTCGAAAAGTGCTTCAAACTTTCCACCCCCAAAGAGGGAGCAAGGCCCTAATTAGAATCAAGATGCTAGGAAATTCAAAAGTGAAGCAAGACCCTTCTCTCAGAACACTTTCTCAGGAGCCCCACCTCTTTCAAGGATTCAGAGGGATGAGCTTAGAAGTGAGAACAGGTGTTTTGGATGTGAGGGTTTTGGTCACCAGCTTAAAGACTGCCCGACTCCTGCCATGTCAAGAGGACAGGGAAGTCAAGGACCCAGAGTGCAGAGACCAGTCCCTTCGTATATCACTCACATCAGGGTCCATCTCGCCAAAATCAGGGCAATCCAAGGAGGACTCGAGCTCAACCATCTACCTCTGTTCAGAGTAATCTCTGAACTCCCTCCTAGAACTAGGGTAACCAAAGAGAAAGAGTTCCGTCCCAATCACAGCCAGAGCAGTTATGATAGCAGAAGTAGTGGAAGAGGAAAGAGGTCAGATTTATGCCGCAATTGAAAACCAAGGGCCAAATCATCAATTCTCTGTCATCCATACTCCAGCTGAGTATAAGGGTAAGCCATTTAAGCTTTTGATTGATTCAGGCAGTACTCATCCATTTATTTCCCCAAGATGCTTGCTTAAGCTAATCTTAGAATAGAAATCAGGGAAACCTATGTAAGTTGAATTGACCAGTATTCTTTTCACTTACCATAAGTCAGATTGTATTCAGTTTAATCTAGATGGGAATGTAACTGACTGCCACAGTTCAGAGTCTTACCATTGGGAGTTTTCAACGAAATCCTTGGAATGGATTGGCTCCACAAAAATCAAGCTGACATTCACTGTCACAATGGAACCATTTCCTTCCATGACCTTTACGAGAATAAAGTTTAAGGAACTAGAATTTCTAGATCCCCAGATCTGCAATTAGTAAAAGCTTCTAGGTTATTGAAAGGACTTACAAAGAAGCAGCTCATTTATGTTGTCCAAATGAATCTGGTAGACACCATTAGGAAGTGAATGGGGTCTTCTTGGGCCCTTTAATTTGCCCAAGCCTAATCAAGGTGATTAAGGAATAGCCAAATGGGGGGTTGCCATGTGGACTGAAATGTTGGGTTTTTAAGAGAGGTGTAAGAGTGGTCAAAGGATGCACTTTTTCCCCAAAAAGGGGGAGGGGGGCAATTTTACAAATTTCGGACCTCCATAACTTCTACATACAAGCTCCGATTTGAGCGGAGATTATAGATCCGTGATCTATGCACCAAGAGCTTTCCATAGATATGTTACATGATATGGTTTTATCCGCTAGATTTTAAATTCCATTTTTTCCCCAAAATTCAAATTCGAATAAAGTAGCCGTTTTGAAGCTTCTAATTAGAAAATGTTTCTTCTTAAGAGAAAAGGTTTGACTCCCTTAAACTGCCAAATAAAAGGGCCCAAGAAGCCTTCCATTGAGGTCCTAATGCAAAGTTAAAGTCTAAAGATCCAAAATGGTTAAGTGAGTATGATGATTTATTCCTAGCAGAGCTAACTGAGATGCCTCCAATTCGGGAAGTAGATCTTGAGATAGAATTGACCCCCGGAGTCAGCCCCACTAGTAGCCCAGTGCACGTACAAAATGCTAGTCCCTGAAGCCATTGAACTCAAGGAATAGCTTAGGCACAACTATTAGAACAAGGGTTTGTAAGACCCAGTGTTTCACCTTGGGAAGCGCCAGTTCTCTTTCAGAAAAAGAAGGATGGAACGTTAAGACTCTGTGTGGATTACAGAGGTCTCAATCAGCTGACAGTTAAGAATAAGTATCCTATCTCGAGAATTGATGAGCTTCTGGACAGGCTAAATGGAGCCCAGATCTTCACAAGGATAGATCTCAAATCAGGGTATTACCAGATCAGAATTAATGATCAAGATATTCCAAATACAGCCATCAAAACTCGTTATGGGCACTATGAATTTACTGTCATGCCGTTTGGATTGACAAATGTCCCAGCTACATTCAATCACCTAATGCAGGACATTCTCAGAGAATACTTGGATGATTTTGTTCTTGTTTTCTTTGATGATATTTTGATTTACTCAATGAATGCAGTTGACCGTGAAGCTCACATCTATAAAGTTCTTGAGATTCTAAGGAAGCACCAACTCTTTGCAAAAAAGAGCAAATGCACTTTCTCTGTCGACCATGTTGAATACTTGGGCTTTCTAGTATCCAAAGATGGAATTTCTCTAGATTCTGCAAAAGTCCATGCAGTCATAGATTGGCCGGAACCAAAGACAGTGAAAGAAGTCAAGGGATTCTTGGGAGGATTGACTAGTTGGTATAGAATTTTTATACCTAAGTATGCTCTCATAGCTTATCTTCTCAAGAAGAATACCCCATTTCAATGGTCTGCCAGGTGTCAAACCGCTTTTGATAAGCTGAAGACCGCCTTGGTAACCAATCTCGTTCTGAAATGCCAAATTTCTCTCTACCCTTTGAGGTAGTAACTGATGCCAGTGGTTTTGCCCTGGGAGGTGCACTCATGCAGGAAGGTCATGCAGTGGCTTATGAATCTCCAAAACTTAGAACACATGAGAGAAATTATGCTGTCCACCACGACCTAGAGCTACTCTCAGTAGTCTATGCCCTGAAGTTGTGGAGACATTACGTACTGGGTCAAAGATTCACTTTGACAGATCATCAGAGCTTAAAGTTGATCTTCACTCAGAAGGATCTCAACATGCACCAAAGAAGGTGGATGCAGATCCTGCAGGAATTTGATTTTGAAATCAAGTACCGCCCAGGCAAAGAAAATGTGGTAGCAGATGCCCTTAGTAGAAAAGCCTCCTTGCTTGCAATCACAGTGGTGTCAAATCCATTGATTAATGAAGCAATAGAGACGATCATGCAGGATAGATTCTTTGGCCCTATTGCTACCCTATTTATGCAGGAAAGAAAAACTCATCGGAGTTAAGCCGAGTTCAAGGGTACAGCCTGGATGAAGGAATTATGTATTATAATAGCAAGCTATGCATTCCCAACAATGATGAGGGAACTAAGGGTCAAATTCTGAATGAAGCCCATGATGATAGTCTTATAGCAGGACATCCAGGTTTCATCAAGACCTACATGTCTATAAAGAAAAGTTTCTTTTGGCCTGGACTAAAAAAGGATGTACTTAATCATGTACGTCAATGCCTGATATGTCAGAAAGTCAAAGCCGAGAGAGTACAAATGCCTCGGACGTTACATCCATTAGACATCCCCCAGTTGAAGTGGGAATGTATCAGTATGTATTTTATTACTAGACTACCTTCAATGCAATCAGGTTAGAACTTCATCTTTGTGGTAGTTGACAGACTAACCAAAGTTGCCCATCTGATTCCAATAAAAGAAACCTACACTGCAGTGGATATGGCCAGAGTGTTCCTCAAGGAAATCTTCAGATTGCATGGTCTACCCAAGAGAATAGTAAGTGATCGAGATCCCAAATTCATGTCAAGATTTTGGACTGCATTCTTCAAAGCAATAGGAACTTTCTTGGATCTCAGCACAGCTTACCACCCCGAGACCGATGGTCAAACAGAAAGAGTGAAGATATAATTCGGTCATGTTGTGGTTGACAGGGAACCCAAGAAGTGGCTAAGATATCTGCACCTAGTCGAATTCACCTACAATGCTTCTTATCACCGAAGTATCAGGATGAGCCCTTTCAAAGCTCTGTATGGACAAGACGGCCTAACACCATTAACTTGGTCCAACCCATTGATTAGGGTCAAGATGTCCAGATAAATGCTTGACGACATGGAGCAGCAGATACAGTCAATCCACAAGGATATAAAAGCTGCCCAGGATAGACAGAAGCAGTGTGCAGATAAGAAGAGGTCAGGCAGAAAATTCGAAGAAGCAGATATGGTCTTTATTCGAGTACACCCCAAAAGAAGTTCTCTATCTCTTGGGAAGTACAAAAAGTTATCCCCCACATACTGTGGGCCATATCTGATTACAAAGAAAGTAGGTGACTTAGCCTATGAACTTCTTCTGCCTCCTCATCTCAAAGTACATAATGTATTTCATGTCAGCCTACTTAAGAAGTATGTACCGAGCCCGAATCATGTGCTTATTGATAAACTCTTAACCTCTTCAACCCAAGGGCAGATGGATCTCCAACCTGAACAAATCCTTGATGTTCGAGAGAAGGTTCTCAGGAAAACAGAATTTTGAGAGAATTATTAGTCAAATGGAAGTTCTATCCTTTTTGAAGATGCCACCTGGGAGAAAGAAGCCAAACTGATGCGAGAGTACTCCCAGTTTGTGAGATGAGGACATCTCACGTTTTTCAAGTGGGAGAGGATGTAAGATTCCTCCCCAGCCCCTCAAGATGTCTAGTTTCTTCTCCTGTAAACAATCCCCTTTTCAGAATAATAAAAGATCTTCTTTCTACCTGTTTTGGCCTAGAGAGAGAAAATATTTTAGAGAGAGGCAATTCAGTTTTTAGATATCTTTGGATGGAAAAATATCCCTTCTTATTAAAATAAGTTTCCCCGAAATAGAAGTTTAAAAAGAAATTCCTAAGGTGCATTAGAAATAAATTATAATGTGCACAAAATACCTTAGCTTAAGGGCCCCTGTTTTCAAAAAATTTTGGATTAAGGTCCAAACAAAGGTTTGATAGGCCAATGAGATTATTCCAAATCTAGGGAGGAGATAAATTGAAGAATAAAAGAAAAACCCCCCAAAAATGAGTAAATGCTCACATAAGATGAAGAGTGGACAAAGGACGAAGGAAAAGAATTAAAAAATTGAATTTTGACACCTCAGTGTGGGGATCTCCCCTCATGAAGTAGGCACCTTTTTCCCATCATTACCCCAAATTTTTAATCAATAAAATGAGATTTTTCATCTCTCCTCTCTCCTGTTTCAAAACTAGATCCAAAAAGTAAGCTAAATTGACCCAAAAATGGTCAAAATTTGACCAAACTTATCTAGAAAATTCTAGAATCAGTTTGCTTGGTTAGAGGCTCACTTTTTCCTATAAATAGAAGCCTCCCCCTTTGTAAAAGCTTAATGGTGTTTATGCACTATTACTCTAATCCTGTCTTGAGCCATCTACATTGAATTTTTTTATAATTCAATTGTGTTTGGCCTAATCCTCTCCAAAGTGAATTGGTGGCCACTATTGCTTCAAACAATAGTAGAACCCTCAATCCCTCAGGCCAAAGGAGAGCTTACAAGCTCCATGTAAGCTAATTTTCTTACTTTGTTTACGAATTTTAATGACAAATCTATGGTTTTCTTGATTTTTATGTTTTGCAAATGATTGAGTTAAATTCAAATGCTATGCCTTTGATGAAAAGGCCACCCCCTTCTCTTCTTTACATTCCAACCTTTCTTAATCCTAGAAAGATTAACTAAGTGATAAATTAAACTCTTCTTATTGTTTACTCTCTTGAATTTAGAAAAATAAACTCTTCTTATTGTTTACTCTCTTGAATTTAGAAAATTGTGTAGATTAGAGTTCTATAATTCTAAATTGGGTTAAGTGAAGAAAGATAAGAATGAGAAATGGTCAACCATACAAAGGAGGTTATGGCAAAATTTTCCAGAATTTTGTGAAAAAGAAAGTTTGTTTTTATGTTATTCCAAAAGAGTAATTCCCACCATTTTTGCATCTAAAAGAAATATTCTAATTACTCCATGTACATATTCACCTATGAATATGCATGGATATCACTGATATTAATTATTAAATTTGATTTCTATGCATAAAAAGATGCATAAAGGAATTCTTTTTTATTACAAAAGTGTTATTCTTATTAAATTTGATTTCTATGCATAGAAAGATGCATAAAGGAATTTTTTTTATTACAAAAGTGTTATTCTTATTAAATTTGATTTTTATGCATAGAAAGATGCATAAAGGAATTTTCTTTACTATAAAAGCGTTATTCTTATAAAAATTAATTTTTATGCATAAATAGATGCATAAAGAATTCTTTTTATTTTAAAAGTGTTATTTCTATTAAATTTGATTTTATGCATAAATAGATGCATAAAAGGTTTTTTTAAATAAAAGTGTTATTCCCATTGAAGTTGATTTTTATGCATAAATAGATGCATGAAGAATTTTTATATTAAAATTAGAATTCTCTTAAATTCTATGAGTATTTGATATAAAGAATTTTTATATCAAAATTAGAATTCTCTTTTATTCTATGAGTATTTGATAAACGAATAATTAAATACTCTAAGAGAGAAATTTCTATCGTTTTATATTCACACGGATTATAAAAAGAAAATTTAGAAAATCTGTCGAGATCAAAATATTCAGATAAATGATTAATTTCTTCCTCATGAGAATTCGTAACTAATTTAGAAATCAGTTAAGTGAATATTCAAAGAAAGAAATTCAATAAAATAGTAATTATAAAACCTTTTCGAGAAAGATAGTTCAAGAAAAATCTTATCCGACTCGAACCTTGAATCAGACTATGACCAAGACCAAACTCTCTCGTCTGTTTCGAGGAAAGAAGATGTGACAAGTTTAGAAAAATACACTCAAAACTCCCGCCAAATCTGAAACTAAGTTTGAGACCCTTCGAATTGATCCGTGGATCAAGGTTATAGAATTCGAGGAATTCTGGTATGAAATTCAGAATTCCGATCAAGAAGTTTTGGGAATTCTGATTCAAGAATTACTCCTTGTATTTAAAAGAAAATCAAACTGAAAACTTGCATAGAAACCTTGTTTTCTTAAAGGATTGTCTTACGCCAGAATGCTGGGAGGGAGCATTTGGTATATGTTTTTCCAAGGGAAGTTCGGTTGCAACACCAGCTGGCGGGGAGTAGTGTTCAAAGGACGGCTCATGCGGCAAAGCCTGCCTCGGTCTTGACCAGCCTTGGTATGGTTGAAAAATGGTACGAGGGCCGACGAAGCGGTCTCTGAGTGAAGTGCCAAGACACCTAAGAAGGATCCTAGAGGGTTCTGACTAAGAGATGCACGGGCTCGCGGTGCCTATGACACCCATGCGTATGTCATGGAAGATATGTATGATGGACGAAATGATTATTATAATCTGTTATACTGGATCTCGTTGCTGATCAGTTGGTCTCAACGGAGAGTTCAGAGTGATACTGTTTTTTGAGAAATAAGGGATTGGATGGAATTTTTGAGTTATGACATCTGTAACCAATAACTGTTTGTCAATGAATTATTTTATAAGTTAAAGTTTTAAAGAGGAGTGTGTGCGTATCTGTATTCGAAAGCAAAAGTTAAGAAAGGCATTCAATTATGGGTGGGTAATTAATTCTCTGGTTCTACCAATTCCAGTGGTTGGGTGGTGGCTAATGTTAAGATTCCTAAAATGGGATTGATCATGGTGATAGACATAGATTAAGCAACATAATTAAGGTGGATTATACCACACTAAGAACTCCATAAGAGAGAGAGAGAGAGATTGCACACTCAACACTCAATTCTATTCTATTGCATATCTCAAATGAACCATACAATGATATAGGCTTTCTAGCCTTATCCCACTTTACACATCATCATCCATGTGGCAACTCCTTTTCAACTCTTTTGGTCAACACTCACACACCATTCATTATTACATGTGGCATTCCTATCAAGCCACAATATCTTGCACCTTTAGGGTGCTTTCCCACATACACAGCAACACCGCGATTACATCTCTCACAACACCCCCTCTTAATAATCGAGGTGTTCCACAACTCACCCATCATCTATCACCCATATCAATGTAGCATTGCACAAACGCAATTGCTACCTCTCAACACTCCCCCTCAATGATACATTGGAGTGTCCATCAGCCAAACATGTGTGCACGTGTCTACAATCTTAGACACCAAGTCCATTTGAGCCGACTCGCTCACAGCGAAACCACTGAGTCCGATTTGAACGTAGAAGTTTGGGTGGGAACCAACCCATGCGCATGCACCTCACACGTGCATCACTCATGCACACATCATCAATAACCATTTTGAGCTTCTAGGTGAGCTCGGGAGGGCAACCCTCTTACTAATGGGTGAATACACATCTTGTTTTGAGCACACATGCTCGGGCACGGTTACCCATCATCAATTGTGGGTGAGAGAAAATACAATGCAATAACCACCAAAATTCCCAAGAATAAATATGTGAGAGCATCAAAATCACATAACCTATGTGAAGTGACCCTTTTAAATTTGGACCCTATCATCATTTTAATTTTATCACCAAAATGTGTGGTGAATGTATTTTCAGGTTTCTTTCAACTATGTAGCATGTGAATAGGGGCTCACCAAAATAGGTTATCTTTAACCTTATCTTCTAGCCCACCCGACACTGCACATGGCCTGCAGAGCCTATGCCAGTGTGCCATCTTCCTTTATGCAGGGTGGACCCACACGCATTATAGGTCTTCATCTTCGTTACAAACTCAGCTTCATCCTCCAAATCGCCTAGCCAGGACTCGACCAAATTCCTTCAATTGTGCCATGCGCATCTTTGCACACGTATACTGAGCACCCATCTATACCAACCGTCTATTGCCTCACTCTCTTCACCGGCTACTTCCCTTCAGTGTGTGCTCTTTACTACTACACCATAGCCCAGTGGAAACCATTCTTCCTGAGTAGCAACACTAGCTTCTGGTTGCGATGATGCTCTGTGCTATGAAGTCTGCCTGACGTTTGTTTGCTGCTGTAGTTTCTCACCACCATGGCTATCTGCTCTAATAACTGTTTCTAAGGTATCCCAAATCAGCCCATGTTCTTACAGTAAAATTGACTCATACTTGGTACTATTTCTCGATCGTCGATGTTGTTGCAATTGCCACCTTCCTCTCATCTAGACTGTGTTCTGTGCTTCTTCTCATGGACTGTGACCTGCGCTCTCCCTCTCTACACCATCTAATCTTCTTGGGTGGCAACTTTGTCTGTGCGGTTGTATGTTACTGTCCCACCGCCTTAGTCTTTCTACAGATGTCTACGACTAGTTGCATTGCCTACTAGCATGCCAGCTGCCTTGTCTCACTTCATTGGTCTCTTCTCTACTATAGAGGAAAGATTGAAGAGAATCTCTTGCAAGATGTGCATACGTCTCCATGTTTGATACACTCGATGGCTCTGATTGTGCTTCTTTCTCATCAACATCTTGTCATAGATGTTGTCCCTTTACTGCTAGCTTCTTCTCTCTGGATAGCAATGCTCTTGTGAGCCTCACAAGCTCACGAATCCTCTCAAATCATCTAAAGATATATGCATCCACCACTGATCTTGGTAGCCACCACTGATCATGGCTACCGCCATTTCCTTGTGAGACAAGCTCTAACATGAACTACAAATCAGCCCATAACCACATGTGCACCACTTGAACAAGTATGTGCACCTTCTCAACCTCTTTGCCAAATGCAAAGATCCATTGGATCCACATATCCCATCACTAAGTAACCCTTCTTAAATATGAACATTCTTCCATACTCAAATACCAAATTAGAGAGGTAAAATAACCAAAAATACCTTCTCAAATCTCCTTGGCAGCTTTCTTGATGACACCGAAGACTCCATGGTCTTCATACTTGGTGAAATCTCCATTTTTAGCTTCCATGATGATGTGTAGACTTTCCATATTGCAAAACTCCATTTGCAACTCTCTTGGTGGGCAGCATCTATGCAACCTCCTTTGCAAATCTCCTCTCAAACTTGAGAATGGTAGCTCCAAATCTCTCTCAAATCCTCACAAATGCAAATCCAAATGATAATATGAGTGTGCATATTTTTTCCATAATAAACTGAAAATAATGCTTAATCATATGAACACATAAGCAAGCTAATATACAGAATAATCACCATGACCAAGAGCTCTGATACCATGTTAAGATTCCTAAAATGGGATTGATCATGGTGATAGACATAGATTAAGCAACATAATTAAGGTGGATTATACCACACTAAGAACTCCATAAGAGAGAGAGAGAGAGAGATTACACACTCAACACTCAATTCTATTCTATTTCATATCTCAAATGAACCATACAATGATATAGGCTTTCTAGCCTTATCCCACTTTACACATCATCATCCATGTGGCAACTCCTTTTCCTGGTCAACACTCACACACCATTCAATATTACATGTGGCATTCCTATCTTGCCACAATATCTTGCACCTTTTGGGTGCTTTCCTACGTACACACAACACCGCGATTACATCTCTCAACACCCCCTCTTAATCGAGGTGTTCCACAACTCACCCATCATCCATCCCATATCAATGTAGCATTGCACAAACGCAATTGCTACCTCTCAACAACTAACCCATGGGCCGGATGGGGTTAGGCTAGAATCAGTGGAGTTTTAATAATTAAATTGAAATAATAGGAATGCACTTAGAATTCGAGTAGTTAAATAAAAACCTGAAGAATTTCTCAAATGAGTAGATCAATGGTTGTGCTTGCCTTCGGTTAGGAAAAAAGCGTTGAATTCCTCAAATGATTAGATCAACGGCTGTGCCTGATTTTGGTTAGGAAAAAAGCATTGATTTCTTCAAGCTAAGTCAAGTGATAGTTTTCCTTCTATCTGGTTTAATCAGGTGAAGGATAGTTTAGTCTCTGAACCTGTTAGAAAATTCGTTAAGAAAATCTAAAAGGTGGAATCGTCCCCGTTTTTGGGCAAGGAAAATTTTCTCGACTTCGGTTTCAGAATGACCACCAGATTAGTCTCGTGTCCGGACATTCGAGGGCGAGGCCGCAAGTGGGAAACCCTATCCCGTGCAAGAGGAAGCTACTTCCGCATAGCAATAGGGAATCCAAGGCACGGAGGGGGCAGAGGGGTCTCATAGAGCTGGTATCAGAGCGTTGTTGTAAACTTATGAAACAGCAGCAGAAATTGCCTAAAATTTTAAAGCTAATCTGGGAAATAATGTTTTCACTTGTTAAGATTATGTTTGAAATGAACTTCTTAAATTGAAAACTCATAAATTGAACTGGATTTTAGATAGATACCCCGAATCTGTCTAGCATTCTTGGACTCTCCCAGAGTCGGGATATGATCGCCTTTGCCTTCGAAAATCTCATCAACTCCGCTACAACCCGAGAAAGCAAAGTGAGACTCGCTCGTCACTTTGAGGATCTATACTTTCCTGATCCAGTAGAGCGACATCAGCTTGTGGTTATCTTGAGAGAAAAGTATTCGCGTCAATACCAATCAATGACGCGAATACTTATGTGGTTCTCTTGAGAGCAAAGTATTCACGTCAATACCAATCAATGACGACAGAGACTCAGATAATAGAATATCTCACTAGCCATGATCTTGATAAGGCTAGGAGTTGTTAATTATGTACAACTCTACAATCGCTCACCTCCGAATTTTAGAATTTCTTACCGTATTTTTAAATTTCTCAGCCGCTTTATTCCTAGGAGAAGAATTATAGCACCATTATCAGTGATGAATTGCATATATCATTAGCATGTCTCCATCGCAGTATCGCCTTTTTATGCGTACGCGATTGAGGCGGTGACTTTTGGAGCCGAAACGCTCTATGTATATATCAAAAACTTTTGATAATAAATGATGTTTTGTAGAAGATTCCAAATTATTTTCGTGGTTATGAATATTGGTTAATAAAATTATCAGAGTGAATCTTGTTCTCAAGAATTATGATGGAATATTTAATTATTTAAATAAATCTTAAAAACTAAATAGTCATAAATCTGATGACAAAGTTAAGTTGACAAGAATATTGTTTTATTAGAATCATGAGGCATGCAGCCCATGGTACGCAGCCAGATCCTCTTACCGATGATGAAGAGTTAAATCCGGACGTTTGTAAAACCCTGCACTGATCCCAACCTGGTCCCTTCAAGGGTGAAGGGGAACAGTTAGGAGAAATAGTGGAAAAATGGATCGAGGTAATGAAAGAGTACTTCGATGTAACCGGTTATAACGAGAGGAGCAAGATGGCTCTTGCTAGATTGAAAATTGTGAAAACGGCCAGGGTCGCATGGAGGAACCATTGCGAGACAAACCGTCTCGATCAAAATACCCAGACCTGGTCAGATCTTAAAGCTTACCTCAGGAGGAGGTTATGTCCTTCGGGCTTCCTGGAAATCGTCCCTCGATCAAGACAAACCGTCTCGATCGAAATACCCAGACCTGGTCAGATCATCTTAAAGCTTACCTCAGGAGGAGGTTCTGTCCTCCTCCGAGCTTCCTGGAAACCAAAATGAATGAGTTCTTGGAACTGAAGCAGGATAGCCGGACGATTGAAGAATACCATCACGCATTTGCCCTTCTCCTCAAATATTCTCCACTTTTGGATGAAGAGCAGCTTATGGCCAAATTCATTCAAGGGTGGGATGAACGAGCCATTGGACACTTTAGTGAAAAATGCCAAACCAGTCTCAATGGCAGAAGCTGTCAGAATGGCAAAGGAATTTGCCAAACCATTTGTTGTTACGGTCCCACCAAAGCCTGCACCCTCAAACTTTCCACCCCCAAAGAGGCAGCAAGGCCCTAATAAGAATCAAGATGCTGGGAAATTCAAAAGTGAAGCAAGACCCTTCCCTTACTCAAGAGCCCCACCTCTTTCAAGGATTCAGAGGGATGAGCTTAGAAGTGAGAACAGGTGTTTTGGGTGTCATGGTTTTGGTCACCAGCTTAAAGATCGCCCGACTCCTACCATGTCAAGAGGACAGGGAAGTCAAGGACCCAGAGTGCAGAGACCAGCCCCTTCATCAATCAAATCAGGGTTCGTCTCGCTAAAATCAGGGCAATCCAAGGAGGACTCCAGCTCTCAACCATCTACCTCTGTTCAGAGTAATCTCTGAACTCCCTCCTAGAACTGGGGTAACCAAAGAGAAAGAGTTCCGCCCCAATTTGTAGCAGCCAGAGCAGTTACGATAGCAGAAGTAGTGGAAGAGGAAAGAGGTCAGATTTATGCCGTAATTGAAAACCAAGGGCCAAATCGTCAATTCTCTATCATCCATACTCCAGCTAAGTATAAGCGTAAGCCATTTAAGCTTTTGATTGGTTCAGGCAGTACTCATTCATTTATTTCCCCAAGATGCTTGCGTAAGCTAGTCTTAGAACAGATATCAAGGAAACCTATGCAAGTTGAATTGGCCAGTGGGAAGATTCTTTTCACTTACCATAAGTCAGATCATATTCAGTTTAATCTAGATGGAAATGTAACTGGCTGCCAGTTCAGAGTCTTACCATTGGGAGTTTTTGACGGAATCCTTGAAATGGATTGGCTCCACAAAAATCAAGCTGACATTCATTGTCACAATGGAACCATTTCCTTCCATGACCTCCACGAGAACAAAGTTCAAGGAACTAGAATTTCTAGATCCCTAGATTTGCAATTAGTAAAAGCTTTTAGGTTACTGAAAGGACTTAGAAAGAAGTAGCTCATTTATGTTGTCCAAATGAATCCGGTACACACAAAGTTAAAGGCTAAAGAACCAAAATGGTTAAGTGAGTATGATGATTTATTCCCAGCAAAGCTAACTGAGATGCCTCCGATTCGGGAAGTAGATCCTAAGATAGAATTGATCCCCAGAGCTCAGCCAGTAGCCTAGCCCACGTACAAAATGCCAGTCCCTAAAGCCATTGAACTCAAGGAACAGCTTAGGTAGCTATTAGAACAAGGGTTTGTAAGAACCAGTGTTTCACCTTGGGGAGCGCTAGTTCTCTTTCAGAAAAAGAAGGATGGAACGTTAAGACTCTGTGTGGATTACAGAGGTCTCAATCAGATGACAGTTAAGAATAAGTATCCTATCTCGAGAATTGATGAGCTTCTGGACAGGCTAAATGGAGCTTCTGGAGAATTGATGAGCTTCTGGACAGGCTAAATGGAGCCCAGATCTTCACAAGGATAGATCTCAAATCAAGGTATTACCAGATTAAGATTAATGATCAAGATATTCCAAGACAGCCACTCGGGGGGTGCACTATATGGAAGTCCCTCCTACGACGTGCGTTCAAGGGGTATTTAAAAAACCCCTAATCTGTGAATTTTGAGCTGATAAAACTACCCCTTTTTCTTTATAGACTTACGGGTTTTTTTCCAAAGTACAATTAAAATACCCCTCTTGTAATTGTATTTCTGTAAATTTACCCAATATTTTGGATTAAAAAAACCCCACCTAATGATCGCACGTGGTAGACTTACATTTTTTGAGGTGCACCCCCCGAGGACAACCATCAATACTCGCTATGGGCACTATGAATTTACTGTCATGCCGTTTGGATTGACAAATGCCCCAGCTACATTCAATCGCCTAATGCAGGACATTCTCAAAGAATACTTGGATGAATTTACTGTCATGCCATTTGGATTGACAAATGCCCCAGCTACATTCAATCGCCTAATGCAGGACATTCTCAAAGAATACTTGGATGATTTTGTTCTTGTTCTCTTTGATGATATTCTGATTTACTCAATGAATGCAGCTGACCATGAAGCTCACGTCCCCGTAAAGTTCTTGAGATTCTAAGGAAGCACCAAGTCTTTGCAAAAAAGAGCAAATGCACTTTCTCTGTCGACCATGTTGAATACTTGGGCTTTCTAGTATCCAAAGACGAAATTTCTCTAGATTTCTTAAAAGTCCAAGCAGTCATAGATTGGCTTGAACCAAAGACAGTGAAAGAAGTTAGGGGATTCTTGGGAGGATTAATTGGTTGGTATAGAATTTTATACCTAAGTATGCTCTCATAGCTTCCCCCCTGACTAATCTTCTCAAGAAGAATACCCCGTTTCAATGGTCTGCCAGGTGTTATAGTGCTTTTGATAAGCTGAAGACCGCCTTGGTAACCAATCCCGTTCTGAAGTTGCTAAATTTCTCTCTACCCTTTGAGGTAGTAAACTGATGCCAGTGGTTTTGCCCTAGGAGGTGCACTCATGGAGGAAGGTCATGCAGTGGCCTACGAATCTTGAAAACTCAGAACGCATGAGAGAAATTATGCTATCCATGACCTAGAGCTACTTTCAGTAGTCTATGCACCCTGAAGTTGTGGAGACATTACTTATTGGGTAAAAGAATCACTTTGATCATAGATCAAAGATTCACTTGATCACAGATCATCAGAGCTTAAAGTGGATCTTCACTCAGAAGGATCTCAACATGTGCTTGCGCCCTGAAGTTATGGAGACATTACCTACTGGGTCAAAGATTCACTTTGATCACAGATCATCAGAGCTTAAAGTGGATCTTCACTCAGAAGGATCTAAACATGCGCCAAAGAAGGTGGATGCAGACCCTACAGGCAGGAATTTGATTTTGAAATCAAGTACCGCCCAGGCAAAGAAAATGTGGTAGCAGATGCCCTCAGTAGAAAAGCCTCCTTGCTTGCAATCACAATGGTGTCAAATCCATTGATTAATGAAGCAAGAGAGAAGGTCATGCAGGATAGATTCTTTGGCCTTATTGCTACCCTACTTATGCAGGAAAGCAAAACTCCTCAGGAGTTGAGCCAAGTTTAAGGGTACAGCCTGGATGAAGGAATAATGTATTATAATAGTAGGCTATGCGAGGGAACTAAGGGTCAAATTCTGAATGAAGCCCATGATGATAGCCTTATAGCAGGACATCCAGGTTTCTTTACAGACCTACATGTCTGTAAAGAAAAGCTTCTTTTGGCCTAAGTAAAAAAGGATGTACTTAATCATGTACGTCAATGCCTGATACGTCAGAAAGTCAAAGCCGAGAGAGTAAAAATGCCTGGGAAGTTACATTCATTAGACATCCCCTAGTTGAAGTGGGAATGTATACGGCGAGAACAGGGCATCCAAGAGCTTGAAGTTGTTTTATCATCCGTGGGGCTTCACGCAGGTGCTGTCACCCTCTCTAAGGATCACAAAAACCCATCAAGTACCCAAGATAACCCTAATAAGATATGTATGGGTGGTGCAAAAGCAAGACACCTGCTCTCAAACTATGGTGAGGCTCAAAGCCATACACATTTTGAATTATGGAAGCAGATTTGTGATGTAACAACCTATCAAGGCAATGAGGCGACACTAGGATTGAAGCATGCACATGTGTGGGAAGCTTGTGATGAGATGATGAGGCTTCTTGAGCGCCCGTATCTTGATGAAGCAGAGATAGCTACATTCAAGGCTTCGATTGACAGATTCACAGAAGAAATGATCGATGCTTGGGGGGAAACTCATATAACACACTACATGCATATTCTCTATGCGCACAGTTCCTTCTTTCTAGATGAATATGGGTCTCTTGCACTCTGGAGCAACCAAGGCATGGAACGATCACATTACCAAGCCAAGGCGGCCTATTTTAAGAACACGGGTCATGGCGGTGGCAAGGTTCACAGCAATGCGTTTCAGGAAATGTTCAATTGGTTTTACCGTGCACTTACTGGGAGAAAGGCCCAAAAGCGAGCCGAAAATTTATCTTTGAGGCGCAAAATCATGAAGGTGGTAGGTGCAAGGCGAAGAGAAGGGTGCAATGCATCAATGGCACGTGAAAGAGTGAGGCAATGGCACAATGGTCGACTAAGAAATGGCCGCGTGTGGTTACCCACCCAATAATTCTTGTTCGCCACTTTTTGGCGCGTTCATTGTAAATTGACTTTTTTGTAATTTTGGCCCCCTATAAATATCAGTGAGTTTTATAGTCATTTTTAAAAGTCTTGACTTGTGAGCTCTCTCTCTTCCTCTCCCCTTGACTCTCTCACGTGCTCTCTCTCTCTCTCTCTCTCTCTCTCACTCGTGCACTAATATCTCACGCACATGGAGCCCCCTAATGATCCTCCCTCCAATACACAGGATGACATTTTCAAAGACCTTGGGCCCTTATCGGTGGCACATAGAACTGAAATCCCAAACATTTACCCACAAGCCCAAATGGATCTGGAAGCTGAGCGTGTGAGGCTTGAGCGAGAGGCCCAAGAAGCCCAAGAACACCAAGAAGCGGAGAGATTACAGAAAGAAGCAGAGGACATGGAGGCAGCTGAGAGAGCAAGAAAAGAAGCCGAAGAGACCGTCAGAACACAGGAGGAGGACGAGGCAGCAAAGAAAGCACAGGAGGATGAGGCTGCCAAGAAGGCGGAAGAAGACGAGGCAGTTAGGAAGGCGGAGGCAGATAAGAAGGCTATAGAAGAAGCTCAGGCCGCCGCAAGCAACGAGAGAAGATTAGCATTCTTTGCTGCGGAGGAGGATTGGCTTAACAGAAAAGCTCGCGGATTTGTTGCTGACCTGCGAATGGCCGGATACGAAGATGACACAATTTTGGAAGCGGCTATACAAAGTCTTCGAGCAGAATATACAAAGAGGAGAAATGAAGACACAGTAGAAAGGGAGCACCTGTCGAGTAATAGGATTCTCAATGCAATGCTAGACAGAGTCTTGGCTCGTGCACTTGGTAAAGGAAAGAGAAAACTCTCAGCTGAGGAAGTAGAAAATAAGAGACAGAAGCTTGAACGAGAAGCCAGGGCAGAAAACACACGGAGGCTTCGTGAGGAAAAAGAAAGGAAAGATGAAGAGGAGCGAGTAAGGAAGGAGGCAGAGCAGAGAGCAGCTCAGAAGACTCCATCTGCAAAGGCAAAGAAAACTCCAACACCTGCAAAGGCTAAGAAGGGGAAAACCATTCCTAAACGCACAGAACCCCCTTCCGATAGCTTCCAAGAGCAGCGACAAAAGTTCAAAAATGACACGCCAGCTTGGACTCGCCACGCGTAAGCACCACCGCCCCCAACAACGCAGAAGAAGCAAAGGCGGAGACCAGGGACAGTTGCCCTTAGAGAAATTCGCAAATATCAGAAGACCTGCACACCAATTATTCCGAAGGCACCTTTTGGGCGTCTCGTCAAAGAGATTATCCACGACCAGCGTCGGGATGTCAATCGTGTGCAAGCGGCGGCACTAGGCGCTCTGCAACAAGGTACCGAGGATATTTTGGTTTTGCTTTTCCAAGACGCGGTTTTGTGCATGGTGCATGCAAAACGTGTCACTTTGAAGCCATCTGATCTTCGTCTAGCTAGGCGTATCCGTGGAGAGGACGCTCTCTTTCTCACTAGATAGGGGAAGCCTTTGTAATGCAACAAATCCGTGTTTTGTAATCTCAATTTGATTAATGAAAAACCATGTCTATTTTCAAAAAAGTTATTTTCTATTGCAAGTGATTGTCGTCTTGTCAAGGTAATTGTAGTCTTTTGCATGTAATTGTTGTCGCTGCGTACATTCGACCTCATGTGAATGCTCGTCTGCCACCACCCGTCCCACTTTGGCTCGACTCGACAGGCCGATTTCTTCTGCGTATGGCCCCAAAAGGGTAGATCAGATGTGCGGGGTGCGCCGGGGCTGACGGGGGGGGGGGGGCCGGTGGTCGCGCCGTGGAACCTGTGTGCCACGGAGCGACTTTTGCCTCTTTGACCAGGTGTGTGCCACGGAGCGACTTTTGCCTCTTTGACCTGGTCAAAGAGGCAAAAGTCGCTCCGTGGCACACAGGTTCCACGGCGCGACCACCGGCCCCCCCCCCCCCGTCAGCCCCGGCGCACCCCGCACATCTGATCTACCCTTTTGGGGCCATACGCAGGAGAAATCGGCCCATCGAGTCCGAGCCAAAGTCGGACGGGTGGTGGCAGACGAGCGTTCACAAAAATTGATTGAAACATCATGACAGGACACGACCAACATATAAACACATCAAGAAGATAAAACTTAAAATCAGCTCGAAAAACATCTTGATGTCATTAATTGTTTGATTTTCACAAAAGGCAAATGAGTACATTGGATCTAGCCAACTCGCTTGATGAGCTTGGTGAAAGCCTCGTGGGTGAGAGTCTTTACTGATGGTTTGTCACCAATGTGTTCGGCTATCTCTTTGGCATCAGTGATGCCTTGTCCAAGGCTAAGGCCACAAAATCCTAGGAAAGACCCTGCACTTTTATCACCAAAGCTATAGATAGCTGCTTCCCTATTTACAAGAATACATTTATGGGCATTTTGGGCTATAGGGGCTTCAGACAGGATGGCGCTTAGGGCTCTGCACTTCAAAAATTCAGCTTGCGCATCATTTGAAAAGTCGTTGTGAATCACGCGAAGCATCTCGGCATTGAAGCTCGGGATGTAGTGCCATAGCGTAGCATCTTTCCCCTCCACCTCCTTTCGTGCTCCACCCTTTTGGCTTGCGAACCAGTCCATTTCTCTTGCAGTCTACAAAGTAGATAGAAGAATGAGTTGACTTCAAAAAATTACAAATTAAGAAGGGAAGAAATTGGGTGTACTACCTCAGTGGCATCATCATGATCCGCAAGGTCTGCATCACTAATATTGATGCTCCCAAGGCTGACGGAATCCGAAATGGCAAGCGGCTTGTGAGGGGCAAAGCTAGTTTCTGGCACACTGTCGTAGAAATCCTTGCACTGGGATATTTGTACAAGAGTCTCTGCCACAAGGGACTCTATTGAGGCATGATTTTCCGGGAGCGCAAGCACCTTTGTGACATCTGCGGAACTGAAGTCAATGCGGATGTCATCATCTTTGGATGGTTGTTGTGTGTCTCGCATGCCCGCGTACATAGCAATGACTGAGAGAGTTTCATCCTGGTGCAGCGCAAGGACATGGGCGATGTCATCCAAAAATAAGAACTCTACACCTTCTACTATGATGGGGTGTAGAGTTCGCACTTCGAGCTCTGGAACTTCATCCATGACATCGTCCCCTTTGATGTCCCGTTTCACAGCCTCAGCTTGCGGCTCTTCCGCCAGAGTCACAAGTGCAAGAGATGCTTCTTGCACTGGGGTGACAATCTCCTCCTTTGGGTCAGCTTCCTTGATCAAGAGATAAGGTGTGGCTTTCTTTGGAGGAGTGGCCTTCCTCTTTCCCTTGCTTTTCTCTGTTCCCTCCAAGATCAGGAGGGCAAGAGTCATGTCCCACCTCAAAAAACTTGTGCCGATGTTGCCCATTCCAAGACCTACCAGGTTGTCTTCTTCCTCCTCCCTTAGATATGTGCTACTAAGGCCTTTGAGGAATCTTGCAAGCCTGAACCTGAAATTTTTGTCCGCTTTGTAGGTATGCTTGATAAGATCCATAGGCACCCAAGTCCCCTCCTCGTCTTCAAAGTTGACACAATATTCAGCCATGTATGTGTCCATGTAGCTAGTGAACGCCCCAAATACGTCATTATGGAGTTCGGCGGTGCCTTCCATGTCAATAGATGTCTGAAAGACGGGTGCAAGCTTCTCGATCAAGTGACCGAGGTCAAGCTTGTGCAATTGAGATAGGAGAGCTTGGGCGGGGGTGGCCATGCTTGAGTAGAGAAGAAGGCGAGGGGACCGCAAAGATGCCGAGAGTGAGGAGATGAACTCAAAGTGGCCAAAAGTGACTTATAAAGAGGTCTTTAAAACTTTTTTTATGTTTAAAAATTCACTTAAAACCTCCAAAAAAATAAAAACACGCGACATCACTTAAAAGTGCACAAAATTGAACGCAAATTGCGAGTAGCCAAAATTGTTTTGAATTAATCTCTCAAAATCTGTTACATAGCTTGCTTGATATGGATACATCTAGGGAAGGGAATGCTTTTACAAAAGGAAGATGCCTCTTTCCTCTTACGTAGAGGTGTGTTATCAATCACAAATGAAAAGTCACCTTTCAGTGCAAACCTATAAGGCCTAAGTACTCCCTTAGGTTCGCCATATTCCAATCAGCATTTACTACGATATCCCACACATCAGCTTGCGTGCTAACATGTACATCAAGCTGTTCTGCATCGTTGATGTCCGAATCGAGTGCTTGCCATTTGCCTCCAGCCAGCTTCCAGCATCTGTAAGGAAAGATAATAGAGAGTTGTTGCTTTCCAAGCTGGTACACCGAACAACCATCTTCTTCGACACCACCATGCACTTTATCTTGTCACCCTGATGTTGAATAACCTTCAAATCCCACAAAGGTGGCAGAAAGGCACTCATTACTGTGCCTCCCTTTGCAATCCACATTGTAGTAGGAGTCCGGTAAACATCAGCCTCCTTGAACAAAAACACAAACAAATGTAAAGGCATGAAGAACGTGAGAGTCGCACGATGTGACCCATAGGTGCACTTCATTGCATTGCACACATCAATCTCAATCCGACGTCTGGTTAGTGCAACCAAAGTATTGTCGGGCTTTGGCCAATCATGGTCCGTGAGACTTGGTGTAGGGAGCCTCCGTAGAGTCCCAGAACCATCTCTTGACGTGGGTACAATATACTCTGCATGAAAGAAGAAAACTGAGCGCTCTAAAAGCTCTGATGCCGAACAACCAGTATATAGTAGCTTGCCGATTTCAAAGTGGTGCGCCTCAAAGGTTCCAGAAAGGGCCTCTAAAGGCTCCCATTCCACAAATGTCGACGAAAAGATGTCTGCACAGAACATTACAAGAACGCACTTGAAAAAATCAAGCTTTTGTAACATGAAATGATATTAGCATGTCTCAGTGCAGCCCATAAAACAAGAAGCACAAATAAAACTTACAATTTGCAGGAAAGCGTTTGTGATTGGCATTGTCAACACGGAGTTGCGATGCCTTGTAGACGTGTTGGATCATCACCTGCTTGCTTCCGTCAGCCCCCTGCTTGAGATCCACTATGCGACCCTTCCAATGGTGTGACTTTAACCCTATGTATCTGCGAGAGACTTTGTGGGCTCCCCTTGTGCTTGGACGCATCGTCACCCACATTCCTTTTGCAAAGGTGCTTGTAACCCACAAGCCAGTGTCATCTTGTTCGTTGCTGCTGCTAAAGGACTCCACCCTTGAACGAGGTCAGCGACTCATTGTGCTTGGCTAACCGATTAAGCTAAATGCTATGAAGTTGTAGATGTGTGAGAAGATCTCTGCAACCTAATGCTAGCAGAGCATATAAACTGGCAAGAGGAGTCAAGAATGTGTATAAGCTAGCAAGAGGAGAGTGAAGAATGTGTGCAAGCAAGAGAGGATGGACTTGATGGAGAAAAAAGTGGACTGTTTTCTAAGCTTTCCATAGCCAAGAAGATCTCTGCAACCTAATGCTAGCAGAGCATATAAGCTGGCAAGAGGAGTCAAGAATGTGTATAAGCTAGCAAGAGGAGAGTGAAGAATGTGTGCAAGCAAGAGAGGATGGGCTTGATGGGGGAAAAAGTGGACTGTTTTCCAAGCTTTCCATAGCCAAGAAGGCACAGAAAGATAGATCTAACTTTAGGAGGGAAGGGGAAGGCAGAATGGGGAGGGAGGAGGCCAAAAAAAGACTCTTTTAGTTAGAGAGAGACTCAAAACCGAATTGCTAGTTTTAGAGAGAGGAAGAGGGAGTGGGGAGAGGGAAAAGTAGCTTTAAATGAGGGATAATGATGGGGGGGCGTTTTTGGCCCTAGCCCACTTTTTGAGGTGGGGTCATTTATGCCAGTTTGAGCTGTCTTTATTAAAAAAAGGTGGGAAATTTGATTTTATTGAAAGATTTTGCATTTTTCAGCCCAATTTCTTTAAAAAAAATGGTATGATTCAAGTTTGACCCCTACATATTAGGGGCAGGGAAACCCAACATTTTTCTCCACATGGCCTTCTCCCATTGCACCACTCCTTAATGATTGTCATTAGGCTTGGGGCAAATTAAAGGGCCCAAGAAGACCCCAAACAAGTCCTAATGACTTCGGTCATGCTGTGGTGGCAGGGAACCCAAGAAGTGGCTAAGCTATCTACACCTAGTCGAATTCGCCTACAATGCTTCTTATCACTGAAGTATCGGGATGAGCCCTTTCAAAGCTCTATATGGACAAGACTGCCTAACACCATTAACTTGGTCCGACCCATTGATTAGGGTCAAGATATCCAGATAAATGCTTGACGACATGGAGCAGTAGATGCAGTCAATCCACAAGGATATAAAAGCTGCCCAAGATAGACAGAAGCAGTATGCAGATAAGAAGAGGCCAGGCATAAAATTCGAAGAAGCAGATATGGTCTTCATTCGAGTATGCCCCAAAAGAAGTTCTCTATCTCTTGGTAAGTACAAGAAGTTATCTTCCAGATACTGTGGGCCATTTCTAAATACAAAGAAAGTAGGTGACTTAGACTATGAACTTCTTCTACCTCCTCATCTCAAAAAAAGTACATAATGTATTTCATGCTAGCCTACTTAAGAAGTATGTACCGATCCCGAATCATGTGCTTATTAATGAACTCTTAGCTTCTTCAACCCAAGGGTAGATGGAACTCCAACCTGAACAAATCCTTGATGTTCGAGAGAAGGTTCTCAGGAAAACAGAATTTTGAGAGAATTATTAGTCAAATGGAAGTTCTATCCTTTTAAAGACGCCACACCTGGGAGAAAGAAGCCAAATTGATCCGGGAGTACCCCTAGTTTGCGAGATGAGGACATCTCACGTTTTTCAAGTGGGAGAGGATGTAAGACTCCTTCCCAGCCCCTCAAGATGTCTAGTTTCTTCTCCTGAAAACAATCCCTTTTCAGAATAATAAAAGATCTTGTTTTTACTTGTTTTGACCTAGAGAGAGAAAATATTCTAGAGAGAGATAATTCAGTGGATGAAAAATTATCCCTTCTTATTAAAATAAGTTCCCTCGAAACAGAAGTTAAAAAAGAAATTCCTACGGTGCATTAGAAATAAATTATAATGTGCACAAAAGACAGCCTAAGGGTCCCTGTTTTTAGAAAATTTTGGATTAAGGTCTAAACAAAGGTTTGACAGACCAATGAGATTAATCCAAATGTAGGGAGGAGATAAATTGAAGAATAAAAGAAAAACCCCCCAAAAATGAGTAAATGATCACATAAGATGAAGAGTGGACTAAGGACCAAGGACAAGAATTAAAAAACTGAATTTTGACACCTCGGTGTGGGGATCTCCCCTCATGAAGTAGGCGCCTTTTTCTCATCATTACCCCAAATTTTTAATCAATAAAATGAGATATTTTTATCTCTCCTCTCTCCTATTTCAAAACTAGATCCAAAAAGTAAGCTGAACTGACCCAAAAATGGTCAAAAATTGACCAAACTGATCTGGAAAATTCTAGAATCAGTTTGCTTGGTTAGAGGCTCACTTTTTCCTATAAATAGAAGCCTCCCCCTTTGTAAAAGCTTAATGGTGTTTATGCACTATTACTCTACTTCTGTCCTGAGGCCATCTACATTGAATTTTTTTATAGTTCAATTGTTTTTGGCCTAATCCTCTCCAAAGTAAATTGGTGGCCACTATTGCTTCAAACAATAGTAGAACCCTCAATCCCTCAGGCCAAAGGAGAGCTTACAAGCTCCATGTAAGCTAATTTTCTTACTTTGTATGAATTTTAATGAAAAATCTATGGTTTTCTTGATTTTTATGTTTTGCAAATGATTGAATTAAATTCAAGTGCTATGCCTTTGATGAAAAGGCCACCCCCTTCTCTTCTTTACATTCCAACCTTTCTTAATCCTAGAAAGATTAACTAAGTGATAAATTAAACTCTTCTTATTGGTTTACTCTCTTGAATTTAGAAAATTGTGTAGATTAGAGTTCTATAATTCTAAATTGGGTTAATTAAGTTAAGTGAAGAAAGATAAGAATGAGAAATGGTCAGCCATACAAAGGAGGTTATGGCAAAATTTTCTAGAATTTTCTGAAAAAGAAAGTTTGTTTTTATGTTATTCCAAAAGAGTAATTCCCACCATTTTTAAATCTAAAAGAAATATTCTAATTACTCCATTTATATATTCACCTATGAATATGCATGGATATCACTAATATTAATTATTAAATTTGATTTCTATGCGTAGAAAGATGCATAAAGGAATTCTTTTTTATTACAAAAGTGTTATTCTTATTAAATTTGATTTCTATGCATAGAAAGATGCATAAAGGATTTTTTTTTATTACAAAAGTATTTTTTTTATTACAAAAGTGTTATTCTTATTAAATTTGATTTTTATGCATAGAAAGATGCATAAAAGAATTTTCTTTACTATAAAAGCGTTATTCTTTTAAAAATTGATTTTTATGCATAAAGAAATTCTTTTTATTTCAAAAGTGTTATTCCTATTGAAGTTGATGTTTATGCATAAATAGATGCATAAAGAATTTTTATATCAAAATTAGAATTCTCTTAAATTCTATGAGTATTTGATAAATGAATAATTAAATACTCTAAGAGAGAAATTTCTATCGTTTTATATTCACACGGATTATAAAAAGAAAATTCAAGAAATCTATCGAGATCGAAATATTCAGATAAATGATTAATTTATTCCTCATTGGAATTTATAACTAATTTAGAAATCGATTAAGTGAATATTCAAGGAAAGAAATTCAATAAAATAGTAACTGAATTATCAAACCTTTTCAAGAAAGATAGTTCAGGAAAAATCTTATCCTACTCAAACCTTGAATCTTATCCTACTCGAACCTTGAATTAGACTATGACCAAGACCAGACTCTCTCGTCAGTTTCAAGGAAAGAAGGTGTGACCAGTTCAAAACTCCCGCCAAATCTGAAACTAAGTTTGAGACCCTTCGAATTGATCTGTGGATCAAGGTTATAGAATTCGAGGAATTCTGGTATGAAATTCAGAATTTCAATCAAGAAGTTTTGGGAATTCTGATTCAAGAAATACTCATTGTATTCAAAAGAAAATCAAACTGAAAACTTGCATAGAAACCTTATTTTCTTAAAGGACTATCTTACACCAGAATTGTGGAGGGAGCATTTGGTATATGTTTTTCTAAGGGAAGTTCGGTTGCAACAGCTGGTGGGGAGTGTTCAAAGGACGGCTCACACGCGGCAAAGCCTCTTGACCAGCCTCGGTATGGTTGAAAAATGGTGCGCTTCTGGTACGATGGGCGAGGGCCGATGAAGCGGTCCCTGAGTGAAGTGCCAAGACACCTAAGAAGGATCTTGGAGGGTTCTGACCAAGAGATACACGGGACCCATGCGTATGTCATGGAAGATATGTATGATGGACGAAATGATTATTGTAATCTGTTACTGGATCTCGTTTGCTGACCAGTTGGTCTCAACAGAGAGTCCAGAGTGATACTGTTTTTTGAGAAACAAGGGACTGGATGGAATTTTTGAGTTATGACATCTGTAACCAATAACTGTTTGTCAATGAATTATTTTATAAGTTAAAGTTTTAAAGAGAGTGTGTGCGTATCTGTATTCGAAAGCAAAAGTTAAGAAAGGCATTCAATTATGGGTGGGTGAGTAATTGTCTGGTTCTACCGATTCGAGTGGTTGGGTGATGGCTAACCCACATAGGCTGGAATCAGTGGAGTTTTAATAATTAAATTGAAATAATAGGAATACGCTTAGAATTCAAGTAGTTAAATAAAAACCTGAAGAATTTCTCAAATGAGTAGATCAATGGCTATGCTGCTGCCTGCTGACCTCGGTTAGGAAAAAAGCGTTGAATTCCTCAAATGATTAGATCAATGGCTGTGCCTGATTTCGATTAGGAAAAAAACGTTGATTTCTTCAAGCTAAGTCAGTGATAGTTTTCCTTCTATCTGGTTTAATCAGGTGAAGGATAGTTTAGTCTCTTGACCCGTTAGAAAATTCGTTTAAGAAAATCGTGGAATCGTCCCCGTTTTCCGGGCAAGG
>NC_141096.1:35349452-35381952 GCF_041138505.1 Cibotium barometz | reverse complement strand
GGGGAGAAAGCCAAGTGGATTTCCCATACCCCTTAAAGTGTGGGCTAACACTAGCTCTTCTCTATAATATATGCTAAGATGAACATGGTATATTTTGGGGAGAAAGTCTGTTAAAGTGTGGGCTGACACTAGCTCTTCTCTATAATATATGCTAAGGTGAAGTTGGGAAAATGTAGTGTGGTAGGGTATTGGGCCAAACAATTTCCCAAAAAGAAAGCTAATGGTGGTCAATAATTCTCTAGGATATTTTGTTTATTAAGCTAACACTAGAAGCTATTCACAGAATACAGTCAAAGGGGATGATATTTTGCAAGAAAGATGCAAGGGCTAATTAGACAAGTAGGGAAGTTGAGGGCAGTTAAAAAATAGCAGTTCACCAAAGGACAGTGAGAGCAATATAGTGTGGTGGGGTAATGGGCCCAACAATTTCCCAAAAAGAAAGCTAATGGCCAATAATTCTCTCTTGAAAGTAGGACAATTTTGCTTTATTGATCTAACCCTAGAAGCTATTTAAAGGATGCCATCAAGGGGGGAATGACACTAGGAAAAAATTTACAAGAGAGATGTAAGGGCTAATTAGACGAGTAGGGAAGTTAAGGGCAGTCAAAAAAAAGGTAGTTCAAAAGAAGAGATTGAAGAGCAATGGGACATGATGTTAAAAAAGAGATTGAAGAGCAATGGGACATGATGTTAAAAAAGAGATTGAAGAGCAATGGGACATGATGTTTTTTTAAAAATTGAAGAGCAATGGGACATGATATTAAAACAGAGATATGACAGCCATACCAATGGTGTCAAGCACATATGGAGACATCTGAAGGCCAAAGAACTCAGACGAGTAGGATGTTATCCAAGAAAGTCCTTTTTAAAGCTAGTAAATTAACTTTCAAATACTTCTTCAGATCCCTTCAAAATAAGAAAGCTATTCATTCCATAGGATATGTGAAGGATGTAAATAGCATGGTGCTCAAGGACCCCTCATAGATGACTAAAACTTGGGTTGAATATCTGGGAAATACATTGAGCCAAGAAGAAGAATCTTCTAACAAAAGGATACAGTCTTAAAATAGGGGGGTTACTCAAAAGAAGGTGTTAGAAAATCAGGCTAGGTGGGTGGAAAGGCCCATAGAGTAGGATGAGTGCCTTATGGCTCTTTAAAAACTAGGAAAAGAACAAGTACGTAGATCGAATGGGCTTTGAGTAGAGTTTTTCATAAAATTCTAGCCTCATCCACAAACACATGTTATAATAGAGCCTTCAAATATGGCATACTTGAAAGGTGTGGAAGGAAGGAATCATTACAAACTATTATCTATGATTCATTAAATCATTTGAGTCCCATTACCTTATTGACTATGCTCTACAAAATCCTAGCAAAACCAAACTTGCCCCCCTTGTTGAAAACTTGCATCTCCAAAAGACAACATGGCTTCATAAAAGGTAGATCAATTTAGGACAAAGTCCACTCTAATTTTAGATTAGGAAGAGAGGCCAATTCAATCTAGACAAAAATTTATAATGATGCAATTGGACCTAAAGACATATGACAGAATACATTATTCCTTTATTGGAGAAATTAGGGTTTGGAAAGCTTATTGCCTTTGTAATTTTTATGCAAAATAAAGGCGATTGCTCTAATAGTCTGCTTCAATGAGGTCTTGGTGGTGGGCAACTTCCCCATTTTTTAGGTCTATTAGGAAAGAATACCCCTTGGCCTCCCTTGGCAAAGGGGTATCTTACCCATTTTTTGAGGTCTATTAGAAAAGGCTACCCCTTGGCCTCCCTTTTGTTTTTTGTGGCCACTCATCCTCTCATTGAAGCACTAGAGTAAGCTACACTTACTTCATGATGGCTCTCATGGTTATTTGGAAAATCTACAAGCCCTCTAAAGGAGTATAGTAGAGGAGAGTAATGTTACTACCATGAGCGATTAGGTTCACTATTCTATGGGACATTTAGTGTTCAAGGTATGAGTTGATGTATATAAAAGTAGTCTAGATGTTCTACAAATTAAAGTAAAATGTAATGTAAACTACAAAATAATGATTATGGCAAATGGCTTGTGTGATCCCATTTAGGGAGGGGTGCTATTGGGCATGTTCTCATCCTCCTAAGCTTGGCAGCTTACACTTCACAGCTTAGGCTTTGGGTTACTTTGTGTACATGATTATCACATATCTTGGGGGCATTTGAGTAAGGGTCAACTGCTATTCTAATCTGGTTGGTAAATTAGGTTTGTGTTAAATAGTTATTAGCCAACTCTTTACATGTTTTCCCTCAATCCAGTTGCCTTGCTTGGTCTCCTCTTCTTTATTAAGTCAAGTTCTTGCTTAAGATGTAGGAAGGAAGAGAGTTTGAGCTCTTGCAAGCACACACACACTCATACAAACCCTAGAAAAGAACACACAAGATGAGAGAATGAAAGTTTTGTTCTTCTTCTTCTCAACAAAAAGAGGTGTACACAAAAGAGAGAAGGAAAATACAACATAAGTACTAAAGTACTATGTACATATGGTCCATGATGTGAACACGCTAAGTGAATGAGCTAGCAAGATAATTATGCCATAACTCAGTGGGTAAACTATAGTATGGTATAGCCCAATGGGAGTCCAGTTGTAGAATCATCGGTGAAGATCCATCATGTCAGTATCCTACCAAACATGCCAGTGATGTAAGTGGCAGAAACAATCTCTCAGGCATATCATAAGTGTCACATGTTGAGCATGACATCTCAACACTTCCCCTCAAGCTCAATTCCATCCTTAGGACTCCAAGCATAGTCCAAAATCTATGAAGCTTCTCTACTCCCAAGGCTTTCGTGAAAATGTCAGCTACTTGCTCATCTGTGCTAACATACATTCATGAGATCAATGTCTCTTGCTAAGACCCTCTCTCTTGTTGAGTGCTTTGATAGCCCAAGCTCATCTACATCTTCAGCTATGGCGGTGCATCATGAGCTTGAGAGGGGCTATTGAGATTCAAGCTCAATCTCAGCATGGCGGTGCATCATGAGCTTGAGAGGGGCTGTTGAGATTCAAGCTCAATCTCAGCATGTGGCAGCTGTGCTATGTGCTGGCATGTTAGGTAGCAGTATGTGTGAGACATAAATGACCACGTCCAGCTGGTCATAGTGTGTGGACATTACCTAGGGTTAGCTGTGTGTGGACACAACACATAGTGTATGTTGTGTATTATGGATTATGGCTTTATGCATTGTGTGAGAAGGGAGATGGCTTCCCTCTATGGTTAGTGTTTGTAATATACATTAGGGTTTACTCCTGTGTGTGTATCTCCTCTCCCTCTACCTGTTTTTCAACATGGTATCAGAGCTTGGTGCTCTCTATTAGGGTTTATGAGTGAGTGAGAGAAGAGGGAGAAGAAGAAGAAGAAGAAGAGGGTTTATGAGTGAGTGAGAGAAGAAGCTGTGAAGCTTGCCATTGATGCTGTGAAGCTTGGAGCACATCGATTTCTATCAAATCTGAGAGCTTGGCCTACCAGCAGGTAAGGACTACTTGAGCGGATTGCAGGTGATTCAAGCACAAACAAGGCAAATTAGGGTTGCCCAAAGCAAAAGAAAATTCTGGTTTTTGCAAGCTTTCCATTGGAGCTTGGAAGCGGTGATGTATTGTGAAAATGGATGCAAATCTGACAAAGAAACATGTATCTAGAAAATGGGAATGTATTGGCAACTCATGTGCAAGCCCTACAATGAATTTGGAGCAAGTATGATGCAGTTGAGTGATTGAAAAATTACTGTTTTTGAAGCTCTCACAAAATAGAGAAGAGAGGTCAATTTTTGATGAAATTAGAGCTAGTTTTTGCAAAAATCAGACAATTGATGGGTTGTACACATGCCTAGGAGTGTTGGGCATCTTTATGTATAATCAATAGCCATATTATACTCTCCAAATCATCCCTAGAGCAGGCGGCGCAGACAGCATTACAGAAACAGAGTTTTTTGTTGCAAGAGGAGGTCAAATACAAGTTAGTTGATAGGTTAACTTCAAAATTAGCTTAGCAAATTTGTGATTCACACAAGTGAGAAGGTTGCTATATGATTGTTTGGAGCAATTATGAATTATGGAGCTGGAAATGAGCTGATTAAACGGGTTGTCTACTGTGATTAGTGAAATAGAGTGTGATTAATCGGCTAATTACTCTCTCATCTTAAACAATTGACCTAATTCCTTTTACATGGAGTTAGTGGACATCATTGCTAAGCTAATGAATGCCTGGTCTCCCAATTTGGACAAGCATTGAAGAAAGTAGAGCAATTCTACTACTGGTTTTTTTGGTTTTTCTCAAAACAAAGAAGGGGGTTTGACAAAATTGGTATGTACGCATCTTGGTTGGTGTTGATATGCAACATTGAGCTTGTTTAGTGTCAATGCAAGTTATCCACACTTGATTGAACCACTACATTGCAATTTGAAGCCTTGGAAAGCACGCCAAAACAGGGTACCTTGGACTGCGTATGCCAGTTCATTTTGGATGCAATCAGTTTGATTTTCTACATCAAAAGTGAAGTTTGTTAACTACTTTGGAGAATCTGGAACACTTATTAGAGTGTGGTTGAGCTGAGGAAGGCTCGTTTACAAATTTGGACGTGTACGAAAGGTGCATTTGCATTGAGCAAATATGTCAAACAATCCAGTACAAATTGTGGGTGAAAAGTTGGATAGGAAGAACTTCCAGGCATGGAAGTACAGGATCAAAAGCTTTCTGAAGGGAAAAGGTTTTTGGAATCTTATTACAAGTGCGGAGCTAGAGCCGGAACTACCCCGACAACCTACACAGCAACAAGTTATAGCTCATAAGCAATGGTCAGAAAGAGCATACAAAGTCTTGCATTACCTGTCTATATGTATCTCGGATGCTATACTCATACATATACATGATGCTGAGAATCCCAAGGATGCATGGGATACATTGGTAAAGCTGTTTGATACAGACAACGGAAAGGAAGGAGCATCCATGATTATGTACAAGAGATAAAGAAGTATGCAGATGCATTGGCAACAATCAATGCCCCCATGCCTGATGATGATTTGGTGGACATTACCTTGCATGGTCTTGGCAAGGAGTATAGGTCTTTTGATACATCCATCTCGGTTCGGAGTACAGGTTTACCAGATTTTGATGAGTTGGTTTCACTCTTTCTTGTTGAGGAAATCAAACTCAGTGACTCCTTTCATGATGCATCTACTAGCCATGATGATAATGGCAGAAATCAGGCTTTCTATTCACAAAGGGGATTTAGAGGCAGGGGGGAGATTTGCATCACGTGGCCATGGTAATGGTCGTGGATGGCAGGACAGGTCACCACAACAGAATTTTCAGCCTACATATGGTGCTAGAGGTGGTCGTGGATATACACCTCAGAGAGGCAGAGGTAATCCTCACGGTAAAGGACGTTGGCAAGGCCAACAACATCTATGCAAAATGTGGAATGCCATTACTATGGGAAATTCGGTCATATGGCACGTGATTGTTTCCGCAAACAAAATGATTTGAGAGGGGGTAGAGCACAACATGGTGGACATTATGCACAACATGGTGGAAATTATGCAAGTGGTGGAAATTATGCATCAAGCAGTAATGATGGCACCGCAAATCACTTGTTTGCCATGAAACATGTTGTGGGATCTATGATGTCGAATGGTGAAAGTGATGACACTTGGTATATGGACTCTAGAGCATCAAACCATATGACTTGTCATGGTGAATGGTTTGAGCATATTAAGCCTATGGATGTGAAAGGCTATGTGGAAACAGGAGATGATACCAACATGCCATCACACATGTTGGAAGTGTACCATTGGTTATGCACAATGGTGAAACAAAGTCTATATGGCAGATGTCTTGTATGTGCCTTCTATTACAAAAAGTTTGGTCAAATGGGGGAACAAGGTTTACAGGTTCGTTTCCACGAGCATGGTTGCTTCATTTTGTTGAGGATTTCAAAAATGGATGTAGAGTCATTGCCAGAGGCAAGAAAGAAGGCAGGTTATTTAAGCTGGATGCTGGGATTCCTCAGTTGAAATCAGCCATGTTCTCTAAAAGCCGAAATGTGGTACAGGACATTGACATGTGGCATAAGAGGACTAGACATGTGAACATACAAAGGTTAAAGAACATGCAGGCAAGAGGCATTGTTAGTGGGCTACCTAGATTCAAGTATGATGGGAATATGCATGTTTGTGATGCATGTCAGTTTGGAAAGCAGGCAAGGTTACGGTTTCCTAGAGAAGGCAACATGAGTAGTAGGCCACTTGAAATAGTTCATAGCGATGTATGGGGTCCTGTACAAAATCCATCCATTAAAGGCAGCTTATATTATTTGACATTCATTGATGATTTCAGCAGAATGACTTAGATTTACTTTCTCAGAGAGAAAAGTGAAGTGTTGGGAAAGTTTATGGATTTCAAAGCTTTTGTGCAGAGAAGCAATGTGGCTCTTGGATAAAATGTTTGAGGATAGATGGAGGTGGTGAATACATCTCACATGCTTTTGAGCATTTATTGAGAAAGCATGGCATAAGAAGGCAGTTAACTTGCAGGTATACACCTCAGCAAAATGGTGTTGCTGAGAGAAAGAATAGAGTCATTTGTGATATGGCCAGGGCAATGCTCAATGAAAAGAGCATGCCAGACTATTATTGGGGGCGGAAGCATGTGCCACTACAGTGTATATATTTAATAAGACACCCACAGCAGCCATACATGGAAGTATGCTAGAGATGCGGCTTATAGGTTTTAGGCCAGACATTGGACACCTCAAAGTGTTTGGTTGCATAGCTTATGTACATGTGCTTGACGAGAGAAGGAGGAAGTTAGATCCTAAGGCAGAAAAGTGTTTGGTTGCATAGCTTATGTACATGTGCCTAACGAGAGAAGGAGGAAGTTGGATCCTAAGGCAGAAAAGTGTGTGTTTGTTAGATATGCATAGGATCACAATGCATATAAATGTTACAATCCACAAACTAAGGCAAGTGGCTATCTCACGAGATGTGGTGTTTGATGAACTTGCTAGTTGGTACAAAGCAAAGGATGAGGGTGTTCATTGATTCTCTTGATGCTGATGTGCATGTGAACTTGCCACAAGCAAGTTCTATTTCTATGTCTGGGCTAACAGGGTCTGAGAGTAGCACTATACGTCCATGGTCAGGACGGTTGAGACATGACAGTGTGAGCACTAGGAGTAGTGCTCTGGATAAAGAAAAAAAGAAGGTTGAAGGAATTGGCATTACAGGTTATGAGTCGTCAAGTTCAAAGAGTTTGGATGAGGAACTTGGCATACCAGTTTTACGCACGCCTGGTGCAAGGCAGGATAGATACGTGCCTCCACATGCTAGAGTGACAGGTGTTCAGAGTGATCCGCATGCATTCCGGAGATCCCAAAGGGTCAGGTATCCAGTTGACAGGTTGACATATCGTGATTTTGCTATGCATTATGCATATATGACCTCTTTGGTGAAGCATGTGGAACTTACAAGCTATACAGAAGCTATTGGGAAGCATGTATGGGAGAAGGCAATGGATGTTGAGATGGACGCATTGGTTCATAATAATGAAACATGGGATTTGGTCGCCTTACCCACAAGGCAAAAAATGTCATTGGTTTGCAAATGGGTTTACAAGGTGAAATGCAAATCAGATGGTTCCATTGAACGCCATAAAGCAAGATTGGTAGCTAAGGGTTATGCACAAACCCAAGGCTTGGACTATGATGAAACATTTAGTCTAGTTTCAAGATGGGTACAGTGAGAGCAGTCATTGCTATGGCTGCAGCAAATGGTTGGGAAATGCATCAAATGGATGTGAAAAATGCATTTCTAAATGGTGATCTACAAGAGGAAGTTTATATGGCATAGCCAGAAGGATATGTACACCCAAGGTATCCCACTCATGTATGAAGATTAAAGAAAGCATTATATGGTTTGAAGCAAGCACCTCGTGCTTGGAGTGATAAGATGAGCCGATATCTTATCTCCCTTGGATTTCAGGTTTCTTCAATAGATTCTTCACTCTATGTGAAGAAAACAGATCATGGGATTATTTTACTTGTCATCTATGTGGATGACTTGATTGTCACAGGAGATCATGCTATAGATGTTATGCATGTCAAGAAGGCATTAAGTGGGTAGTTTGACATGAAAGACTTGGGTGAATTGAGATATTTTCTTGGAATTGAAGTGATCAAAGACCATGCAGGTACATGATTAGTGCAACGCCAATATGCATTGGATATGTTGGCAAAATATGGGATGACAAGGTGTAAGCCAATGAGTACACCTTTGGAGCAGAATGTAAAGCTACGGGCTGATTTTGGTGAGGAGTTGGATGATCCATCTATGTATAGAAAGATGGTTGGAAGCCTTATTTACATGACTATCACATGCCCAGATCTCAGTTATGATGTGGGGCTAGTAAGCCAATTTATGCTCAGCCCCAGAAAACCTCATTTGGATGCAGTGAGACGCATTATGCGATATGTAAAGACCACTGCATATTATGGTCTTCTTTATGAGCATGGTAAAGGCTTGGATATACATGGCTACATAGACGCAATTTGGGCAGGTAGCTCGTATGACAGGAGGTCTACTAGTAGTTATGCCTTTACATTTGGAAGTGCAGTGGTGAGTTGGAGTAGCAAGAAGCAACCTACTATTGCTTTATCCAGTACAGAGGCTAAATACAGGGGTGCAGCCACCATTGCTACATGTGAAGGAGTATGGTTAAAGAGTCTCTTGGCTAATTTGGGTGAGCCTATTGATGGCAAGGTTGTCATTCATTGTGACAACATGAGCAGCATACAGTTGGCCAAGAATCCAGTTTTTCATGCGCAAACCAAACACATAGAGGTCCACTATCATTTTGTTAGAGAGAAAGTGCTGGATGGTACAATGGATTTGAAGTATGTGAAGACTCAAGAGAAGGTGGCTGATATCTTTACAAAGCCACTTAGCAGGGAGAAGTTTGAGTACTTCCGTACTATGTTGGGAGTACGTGGGATGAGCTTGAGGGGGAGTGTTGAGAGCTTTGATAGCCCAAGCTCATCTACATCTTCATCTATGGCAGTACATCATGAGCTTGAGAGGGGCTGTTGAGATTCAAGCTTGATGTCAGTGTGTGCCAGCTGTGCTATGTGCTGGCATGTTAGGTAGCAGCATGTGTGAGACATAAATGACCGTGTCCAGTTGGTCATAGTGTGTGGACATTAGCTAGGGTTAGCTGTGTGGACACAACACATAGTGTGTGTTGTGTATTATGGATTATGGCTTTATGCATTGTGTGAGAAGGGAGATGGCTTCCCTCTATGGTTAGTGTTTGCAATATACATTAGGGTTTGCTCCTATGTGTGTGTCTCCTCTCCTTCTACCTATTTTTCAACACCTCTAATGAAGTGATAGTGGACCTCTATGTGTTTGTTCTGCACATGAAAAATTGGGTTCCTGTCGCCAACTATATACTGCTAAGGTTGTCGCATGGCTAACAACTTGCCTGTCAACCTGAAACCCCAAATAATCAAGTAGCTTGCACAACCAAGCTACCTCACATTCTGCCATTGCAGCACCCCTATACTCTACCATCGTACTCGACAAGGGGTATTTTTTTTGGCGAGCATTTTTGAGCGAGCACTTTCTGGTGTTTAGGCAAGTGGTTTCTCTTTCTACACTTCCTTCCCTCTATTATCTCTCTATTATCTCGCACATTATGACTCATGGTGACAGTAGAGGAGAGGCATGGATGGATGCAAGAGCACTATACACATTGCAACTCATTTACAACTATCAATGCATATCAAGTTATAACTACCATTGCAACTCGTTTACAAAGTCACCATATTATGAACTTAAACTTCCATTTTATATTCCCTAGCAAACTTACAAGGCCACAGCATTACATGATAAACACCTACGACATGACACGCTCATTTGTACTTCTTTACAAAGATAGTATTTTGGGCCTCAAATATCATCTTCGCTTTTTCTATTTACCCTAACTTGCGAATGAAGGTGGAAACTTCAACTCTTAGAGGATCCTCCTTTGCCTCTTCATCAATGATGCCGAAAGCTCTCCATATCCCAATGGCTGAAGCTACTTTCACCTCTAGCATGTTCTTATCTGCAAGGTCTAGCGCTTGGCATGTTTTCAGCTTCTTGTAGAGCTCATTTACTTTAGACATTGCTGTCCATGCCTCCAAAACGGCATCCAATCTGGGTTCCTTTTCTTTGAGTTACGTGAAAGATTGAAGAGCTTTACTTAAGATGGTTGCAAACGTAGTAGTATTAGAGGGATTACTAGATGAAGCCATAACCGTAGAGTTCACAAGAACTCTGTTACAATATGAAGATATAAGGGGAGAGTTCACAAGAACTCTGTTACAATATGAGGATATAAGGGGAGAGTGGTGTGGGATGTGTCTAGAAGAAGAGTGTCTAGAAGAACATGGCAATCTCTACTGTTTTTATAACTTCAAAAGGAATAAAAACTTACTTTTTCGAGCACTAGAATTATTATTTTAAGCATAAGAAAAACTACTTTAAGCACAATTGTTATTATTTTAATATCTCGATCATACACTCTTTCTCTCTTTCACTCACTCTCTCTTTGTCGATCATACACTCTTTCTCTCTTTCACTCACTCTCTCTTTAAGCATAAGAAAAACTAATTTAAGCACAATTGTTATTATTTTAATGTCTCGATCACACACTCTTTCTCTCTTTCACTCACTCTCTCTTTGTCGTGTTGTTGAGATCTCACTCCAATTGCATCATCTCTCTCAAAAATCTATGCCATGGAAGAAGCAAAAAACAAAGCCATTGTCATAATATGAGTGAACAACAATAAAGTCTAAAACCAATATATTTCAAACATTACAAAATATTGAAATACATCAGTACAAATGCCAGACTCCCCAGTGGAAGAAGGAAGGTGATATGGGGTAGGGACCTCTACCAAATGGTGCAAGTGCGGGTGTGGAAAAAGTGGCCTTGCAAAATCAAGCCGTGGAGCCCACCATGAGGGAACTGCAAATGAACCTACGCAGGATGTATGTGGCAAGACATGTCGATATTTGAACTCCATTAGAACACCAGGCCATGACAAAGCACTACACTATGTTGGGCTTATGGGTATTGGGAGGACTGGAGGATATGGTGCCCCCACGTCCATATGTTTTTCTTGTCAAACAATCTCACTGACCTCACCACTAACCTCACCGCTGAAAAACTAGTTACCCAAATTATCGTACACAGTGGCAAATGGTTGCAGACATGAACTAAGGCATAGCTCGTGGCTCTCCATGCTGATGCAATGCATTAGGAACTCAATGGAGTCTTTTTGGGTCCTTTAATTTGCCATGAGGTTATAGAAACATTTAACTTTTTGACAAATAGGAGCCCGCCATGTAAGCAAAAACCATTAGTGATTAAGAGAGGTGTAAGAGTGGTCAAAGGGGTTTTCCCCCCAAAAGGGGGGAGGGGCAATTTTACAATTTTTGGACCTCCATAACTTCTACATACAAGCTCCGATTTGAGCGGAGATTACAGATCCGTGATCTACGCATCAAGAGCTTTCCATAGATATGTTACATGATATGGTTTTATCCGCGCGCTAGATTTTAAATTCCATTTTCCCCCCAAAATTCAAATTCGAATAAAGTAGCCGTTTTGAAGCTTCAAATTAGAAAACGTTTCTTCTTAAGAGAAAAGGTTTGACTCCCTTAAACTGCCAAATAAAAGGGCCCAAGAAGACTCCATTGAGTTCCTAATGTCATTGTTGCAATGTCCTGCATGCTCTAGCCATGGACCCAGTACCAGCAAAGCAAAAGGACTACATCCTCACAAATCAGTGAATGTCCCGACGAGTAACCACCTGCCATAGTAGAAGCCCACAATTACCATATGTACAAATGGATGACAATGTCTAAGACATTGATTATATAACGATTTTACTACTCGAATCATGCACATGATTACATTGTGAGACGAAAGGCTCGCTACTCGCTCAATAGTATATCGGATGGAGGTTTCCTCCTACGCTTTCGGCTCTAAGAAGTTATCATCGCCAACCTCAAAACCTCCACAATCTGTAGCTACCTCACCCCCCTACCTGTCATACTTTGGATGAGTGGACGTACTCTCACTCGGGTGCATTAAGATAGTGACGATGACCAAAGCAAAGGCCTACTTGCACACACTAGTAAGTACGTTAGGAAGGGAAATCATTGAGCTTTACTTTGATAAAAACCAAAGAATCCTGCACTCACCTCTTCTTGGCCATCTTCTGACATGACATAAAGATATCGCGACACGCGCAAGAACAAAGTCCTTCATAATGTGAAGTTCCAAGTTTCTACCTCTCCTGCACAGCAATCCCCAGGTGCTCTGCATGTAGAGTGCACACCATAGTGCCATCGGCATGTAAGAGCTCCACAGCAAGCACAAAAGTCAACTCCACAAGTATCTCCCAAAAAACATTCCACCGAGGAACCTCTAAAGCACCCTTGTGGAGACACGTATCTGTAGGAAAATCAGCCCACACCAAGCACATGCCTCTAAGGCTATCGAAGGCATCCATGCTTCCCCACCTCATCAAAGATCCCATGAATCATTGCAACACTACAAGATTCCTGGAGAACAACAAAGCATGTAAGGGGAGTGCAAACACTATAATAACGAGGAATGGAGAGAGTCACTAGCATGCCTGAGAGATCGTACCTATGTTTTCACTTTCCCATAAGCGCAAGACGGAGGTGATCAATGTTCGAGCTCAAAACTAAGTGCAAGGGGTTCACCACAATGGGACGATAGTCTTAGTTTGCACAACACCAAATACATGTTATGAGCATTGATGAATACATGCTCTAACATGTTAAGTTTACTTTACGAGATCCCAAGAGGTCCGCCTCATCATCTTTTGAACTCTCCAACCCCTGTTCTTGGGTCTGGCTATGCGAAGGGGTCACTTGCTCTTTGCCTTGTGCATGGGACTGCCACCCATCTTCATGCTCATCATCCATGGAGTGGCTGTCCTCATATTCCTCATCTGATTCATCCCCTTCCCAGTCTAGCCATGACCTTTTTTAGGACGATGGAGGTGTGGATTTCTTACTCTTTTTCTTCTCGGGGGTCAATTCTTGTTCGGTGGTAGGCTTCTTGCCCTTTGGGGCCACTGCATTCAACCAACATTAGAACTGTAAACTCCCAAAAAATAGGCACCTATATAAGAGGCGTCGTACTATGCATGGTAGGAGTGGTTGTTAGTCAAGATCCGAGGTAGCATGCATTTGTCCTTTCCACCTAACGAATTCCTTTTCAAAATGATACTCCCTTTAAGATTTCAAGGCATCCATGATACCTACTCCTCCAGAGTCTTATGTGGCTCTTTTGTGCATGCTAGCTATTGCTGCAGGTGAGCCCGCCTCCAGATTCGCGTGCAATTTTAGCGTGTACTTAGTCAATTGAAACCAGTACACATGATGATGGATCCACATGAAGAAGGCTTTGTCGGGGATGGTGGATCTACGCATCCCTCATAGCAAACTCACCACCTGCCAATATATCAAGTAGCCTACATTTCCTACATTGTAATCAAGCATTAGGTTTCTAATTACTTTTTAAAAAAATGTAATACATCAAGAGAGTTGGAGATATTACTCTTCATTTGAAACATGTATTCAAGCAATCTCCGCTAGCTTCGATGTAGTGAATTTTCTAGCCTCTTCACCACCCCACCCTTGGTACGAGATCACTTTTTTAAAGAACTCTTTCCCATAGTCAGGGTTGGCAATGTGTGCTAGCGCATGTCCCCTACCTTGGGAATCCTCTCTTTTTCAACTTGATTGGTATTCACCCATTATTTCCCAGCTTTGAGTCGATGGTTTCCATCCCAAACAAGCAACATCTTCCCAACCATGTGTTTCCATCCTTCGATCTCCTCTAATATCATGTCAAATTCACCTGACAATGATAGATCCTGGTCGGCTGCACTTCAACGGTTGAATGGAATGGGGGCCTTGCCTAGGAATCCCTCTGCGACAATGAATGCTGCCATTGTCGATTGGTACTTACTCTCCTTGATCCTTCTGACCAACCCCTCGACAGAATCCTCATTCATGTGGATTGCTGGGTTTGAGGCGACAAAACGACACTCTAGGAAGGCGATTTTGGTTATTGACCAAGTGGTCCTCCACCCAATTCGTAGAGATGTGTCGATCAACCACTTAGCCGAAACTCTCTCTCACAAACTCCTCTTCTTCTACAATTGTGGCACTACTGGTGGCCACACGATTGTCGGCGGTGGCCGTTTGAAGAACCAACTTCCATAGTCAACTATAATTGTGAGGTGTTTGTCACCTCGCTTAATGTGGCCACTTGTGATATGCCCACATCTTGCGAGAGAATGCTCTCATCTTTCGATCCAATGAACCCTTTCGATTTGCAAATGAGTGCATGGAGGCATTTTGTCTTGAATACACATCCAGATTACCATGAATTATAGTTCTTAAATTAGTCTTTTGTCTCATTAAGATGTGATGCAGTTATCTTAAATTAGTATTAATACTTCATTATTTTTTTATTCCAATTACATGTGATGCACTCTCTTTAAAATTTTAGAAATTGTTATGCCTGGAGAAGTTGGATGATTAAGAACCCTTCCTTCAATGTCGTTGAGGACAAGTGAGGACCATTATCGCTTGAGGGCATTCCAACCGTTGAGACCGCTTCCAACCATTGAGGCGTGCTTGTTGAGAGAGAAAGGACAACTCTTTATGGTGGGAGAGAGAGAGAGCTTAGCTCTTTGTGGGGGGGGGGGGGAGAGAGAGAGAGAGAGAGAGAGAGAGAGAGAGAGAGAGCTTGGCTCTTTGTGGGAGAAGTTGAGAGAGAGAGAGAGAGAGAGAGAGAGAGAGAGAGACGCAGGTATTTGAGGGGTTAAGAGAGAGAGGGAGGATTGTTGTTGAGTGGTTGAACCAGAGAGAAGGAGGGCGAGGGCGGCTATTGAGGGCGGGGCTTTTAAGTGAGAGAGTGAGTGTGTAAGAGAGAGAGAGAGAGAGGCGCTTTTGAGGCTATTGAGGGCCCTTTTGTGAGCCCTCAACATTGGTTGTGCAATGGCTATTAAGCCGTTACACAGCCAACCACATGGCCAATGTGGCCATGCAACGTGTGGCCTTCGCTGTGTGTGAGAGAGAGAGAGAGAGAGAGAGAGAGAGAGCTTGGCTCTTTGTGGGAGAAGTTGAGAGAGAGAGAGAGAGAGAGAGAGAGAGAGAGAGAGAGAGACGCAGGTATTTGAGGGGTTAAGAGAGAGAGGGAGGATTGTTGTTGAGTGGTTGAACCAGAGAGAAGGAGGGCGAGGGCGGCTATTGAGGGCGGGGCTTTTAAGTGAGAGAGTGAGTGTGTAAGAGAGAGAGAGAGAGAGGCGCTTTTGAGGCTATTGAGGGCCCTTTTGTGAGCCCTCAACATTGGTTGTGCAATGGCTATTAAGCCGTTACACAGCCAACCACATGGCCAATGTGGCCATGCAACGTGTGGCCTTCGCTGTGTGTGCCATGCACGCAGGGGCAAAGACCACGTAGCATGTCCACGTGGACTTGGTAGGTGTAATGCCCAAATCACATGCATTACACTTAGCAAGACCACGTGGACTAAAGAGTCCAGGTGTGGCACGGCCACGTGTAATGCCCACGCTCGGGCATTACATGAGGTTGAGCCACATGGATTGAACACACCACGGGGACTCTTTAGTCCCCGTGGGCTGAGCCACGTGGATTGAACACACCACGGGGACTCTTTAGTCCACATGGTGTGGCCACATAGTTCGCCACATAGACTACAGAGTCTACGTGGCAATGCCACGTGGACTGTTTAGTCCATGTGGCATGCCCATGTGGTTATGCTAGTCCATGTGCGAGCTACTGGCCAGTGGACTAGACAGACCACAGGGCATGCTATGGTGTGCCACATGGCCTATATAGCACACATGGCACCATCTATTTGGCATCACGTGTGCTATGTTTTTTCGCCTCATGGTGATGACCACGCCATTATTAGAGGAGCTTACCATGGAGTGTATCATCTCACACAAGGATAAATGTGTTGGAATTAGGGTTGCAGGAAAGCACACAAAGCTTGGAGAAGAAGAAGCAAGAATGCACACAACACACAATGTATTAGATTGTGTCAATGTGCAAAGATAAGTTAGCCTTGGGCGTATATACAAGCCGAGGGGAAAAAACCTCCTAAAGAGAGAAAAAGTTTCCCGGCGGTCCTAAGTGTGTTCACACACATCACTGCCTATATATATGGCAACAAATCCCCCCTGGGAGTGATGGTGTGAAGACGAGAGCTGGCACTCATGTATAGGGAAGTGCCATGCCCGAAGCAGATCAGTCCACAAAGGGGAGCAAGCCCAAAGCTTTGCGGAAAGCTTCAAACTTCTCATGAGGAAGCGCCTTTGTGAAAAGATCGACGAGGTTGTCCTATGTTGGCACATAGGCCAAGCTGATCTCTCCTGCTGAGAGTCTCTCCTTGACATAGTGATAATGCAGCATCATGAAGACTCAACTTCAAACTTGTCTCCATTGGAGTAGCAATAGGCTTGCAGTCTTCAAGGCCAAATCTCCGCAATGTCTCAATATACTTTGTCTGGCACAAAGCAATACCTCCATCACACTGCTTAAATTGTATCCCCAAATAATGATGCAAATGCCCCAAATCTGACATCTCAAAAGAGGCATTCAAATCAGCCTCAAAATCAGCAATATGACTCTCATTTGGTCCTGTGAGCAGCATGTCATCGACATAGAGAGCAATGATTAGATGTATATCATCCACACGTTTAATATACATAGTGCTTTCTGTTGGACTATTCTGAAAACCATGTGCAGTTAAATATGCATGTATCTTTTCATACCAAGCTCGTGGAGCTTGCTTTAAACCATATAAAGCCTTTTTCAACCTGCACACTTTGTTTTCCTGCCCTCTTTTTTGAACAAAACCACGAGGCTACGATACATACACCTCCTCATGCAAATCTCCATTCAAGAACGCAGTCTTTATGTCCAACTGATGTACATTCCAACCATTATGAGCTGCCAATGCACAAATGCTACGAATGGTAGTCATACGACAAGTGGGAGCAAAGGTCTCATCAAAATCAATGCCCTTTTCATGAGCTTAACCCTTTGCACAAGTCTAGCCTTATAGCGATCAACACTGCCATCTGGCTTTCGTTTCAACTTAAAAACCCACTTACATCTAATGACCTACCAATAGGCAAATCACACAAAGACCATGTACCATTCTTCATTATAGCATCATATTCACTTTGCATTGTAGCTAACCAATTTTTTTATTTTTGTGCCTCATCAAATGAAAGAGGTTCTTCCTCTTCACACATACTAGACATAGCCAAAGCATAACAATCTGATGCATAAGAGGCATGCTGAAAACCTGAATGAGTACGACTAGAAATAGGTGCATCAATTTTACTTTCACGCAAGGTTTGCACCAGCCATTTAGGCATACCTCTAGCCTGCTCATTTTCAGCCCTATCCTCATAAATTACATCCTGTAAATCTGCATCAGAAATAGGCTGATCTATGATGTCATTCATAGGCTGAATATTTGCCTCATTAGGACTTACATTTGAATTCCCACCTGTAAACAGAGGCAACAACGTATCAAATACATCCCATGAGCTCACACCTGTCTCTTTGGTACATGATAACAAAGGCTGCATAGCATCTTCCACAAAAACAACATCTCGACTAATCAAGATATGCTTTGACTGCGGATGATACAATCTGTAACCCTTGCTCTCAGCACTGCAACCAACAAAAATGCATTTGACAGCCTTATCATCCAATTTTTTACGTTGTTGCACAGGCACTAAAGTATAGGCCAAGCAACCAAAGACACGCAAGTGACCAATAAAAGGCTTCCTGCCATGCCAAGCTTCGTATGGAGTAACAAACTGCAAGGCCTTAGTGGGACACCTGTTTACATATGCAGCACACATGGCAGCCTCAAGCCAAAAGACATGTGGCAAAGCTTGGCTCTTGACCATACATCATACCATCTCCATAAGTGACCTGTTTTTCCTCTCAGCAACACCATTTTACTGAGGGGTATATGGCACTATACATTGGTGTTTTATCCCACAACTAGCCAGAAATGCATCAAACTCTTTAGACATGTACTCCCCCTCTCAATCAGAACGGAGGGTGCCCACAGTACAATTGGATACATTTTCAACCATAAGCAAAAACTATTTGAAGCACAAAAACACTTCGGACTTTGCCTTTTTAGTGGATATACCCATGCATGCCTTGAGTAATCATCAATGAAAGTCACGAAGTACAAGTGTTTACCAAATGATAGAGTTTGCATAGGCCCACATACATCACTATGTACAAGTTGCAATTTACGAGTGACCCGCATAGAACCATCATTTGGAAACGCAAAACGCTGCATTTTGCCCAAAATACAGCCTTCACAAACATGTTTCACTGGTGCCTCAAGAGGGGGCAATGAAGCAACCATATCAAATTTCTGCAAACGCAGCAAACTAGCAAAGTTCAGATGACCAAAACGAGCATGCCATAGTTTTGCATCTGAAACTGCCTTTTCATCAGAAACTGCATTTGCTAAATCTTCCACACACTTGTCATAAGAATTGAGCCTATACAGCCCACGAAACTGTTGAAATGTCAAGCTCGTATACAGCTGGAGGATAGCACATGGGTGCTGACAGAGTGACAGTATGGTAGATAGATATCGTGTGGTGTGTTTATGATCGCGTCCAGCTGGTCATGTGTGTGTGTGGACATTACATTAGGTTTACTTTGTAGTGTGGACATAACACTATGTTGTGTTCTCTTTTGTGTGTGTGAGAGAGATGATGACTATGGCTTCTCTCCTTCTCTATGATTGATGGATATGGATTAGGGTTTGCTTCTCTTGTGTGTGCTGTCTCCTGCTTCTGTTTTTTATCATGGTATCAGAGCCAAGAGCTCATTAGCTGTGTTGTGAGAGTGAGTGAGAGAAGAGGGAAGAAGAAGGAAAAGCTGTGAAGGAAGCCATTGAAGCTGTGGAGCAAAAGAAAGCTGTGGAGCACACACCGGCATCAGATCTGAGAGCTAAGGACCATTGGTGAGTGTAGCAAGACCCCCTCTCGGATTGCAGGTATCAAAGAGCAGGTTCAGTGAAGATTGAAGGGCATAAAGCAAAGGAAAAATTCTGGTTTTTTCTCTAAGCTTTCATGGAAAGCTTGAAGTGAATGTATACTCTTGGCAAATGTATACACAAAGGCACATGTATTTGGGCTTGAAAATGTATTAGCAAAGTGGGCACAAGCAACATACAGAATCTTGAAGCAGATTGATGCATACAGATTTGAACAAAATCAAGAGCAAGTGAGTTTATGCAAAAGTTTCTGGTTTTTCACAAAAACAGTGGACATACCCCCCGTGGAGGATCAATTGCAGGAGCTACAGAGAAAATTGAGCTAAACCCTTCATACCCAAGGTAGATTAGGTCATTGCTAACAAGCCTATCAAGTCAATTTTGATTTCCCCTCTCTCTACAGCCCACAAGAGCAGGCGGCGCATTCCTCTGCAGAATTCTGGACAGTTTCATTTGATTTCATGCAATTCACTCATTTCTAAGCTATTTGGTGCCATTTAAAGCTTGGAGAGTTTAGCAAAGACATTGCTAAGGCCTTGTGATGCTTGGTTGCAGCTCATTTGATGTATTTGGAGCTCATTGAAGTGATTTATCAGAGGTGTGCAGGTTTGCAGAAAGTCTGTCCAAAAACAGAGCATTTTTAATCAAGGCATTAATCCTTGTCTATATCAAATTGGCCTAATTCCTCTGGTACAAGTAGAGTCCTATGAGTTGCTAAACTTTTGAATCAAAAAGTTTTGGATTTGGAGAAGATTTGAAGGAGATAGAGAAATTTTAGTGAGCGGTGGTACCTGACAGATACAGAAAAATTCAAACCAGAGGTTACAAAAATTGGTGGTTCTCATTTCCCTTGAAGAATTGGATCAAACCCTTCTAGGATATGTTGGAGCAATGTGTTGGGAAGCTAATGCAAGTTGAATCATTGAATTTGGACAAGATTTGAAGGATTTAGAGCATAATCTTGACTGGTTACTGGCGAGAAAAAAACCAGAAAATTTTTTGTGAAGGAGTATCATTTGGTTTCAACTTTGATCGAGTGTACATTGTTGATGAATCATTGTGGGATGTAAATGCACACAATTTGCAAGCATTTGATGTGATTTGGAGAGATTTGGAGCATTACAGGTACTTCGTACATTGTAATCAAAAGGGTACATCTACTCTATTTTTTTGCAACAATGGGAGATGGTCCGATACAGATTGTTGGAGAGAAGCTTGACCGCACTAACTTTCAAGTATGGAAGTTTCGAATGAAGAGTTTTTTGAAAGGCAAAGGGTTATGGAGTCTCGTCTCGGAGGAAGACCCGGAGCCATACCTACCTCCTCAACCAAATAATGCTCAGTTACTGGCTCACAAGCAATGGGTAGAGCGGTCTTCGAAGGTGTTGCATTATTTTTCCATATGTGTAACAGATGCCTTGCTTATTCACATCCAAGATGCAGATACACCGAAAGAAGCATGGGGTATATTATGCCGCATGTATGAGACAGACACTGGTGCAAGGAAGATACAACTAAAGCAACAGATTCACAGTGTAACACGAAGGAATCGGAGTATACATGAGTATGTTCAGGAAATCAAGGGTTATGCAGATTCCTTGTCATCAATCCATGCCCCGATGGATGATGATGATTTGGTTGCTCTCACATTACGTGGTTTAGGCAAAGAATACAAATCTTTTGATACTTCCATCTCAGTAAGGTTGGGAGGAATGCCAGACTTTAATGAGCTTGTGTCATTGCTCATTGTGGAAGAATTGAAGCTTGGCCTTGGTGGTATGAGTCTTACAGGTGGTGCATCCTCGTCAAGCAATGATGAGCATGCAAGAAATCAGGCTTTTTACTCATCTAGAGGCTTTCGAGGCAGGGGGAGATTTACCCCTCGAGGCCGTGGAGGACGTGGTTGGAATGACAGGTCTACTCAACCACAATCAAATCAGAATTTTCAGAATTCTCAGTCATCATTTGGATCACGTGGAGGTCGTGGATTTCAATCCCATAGGGGGAGATTTGGAACAGGTGCTCGTGGTAGAGGACGATGGCAAGGTCCTCAACAAAATTTGAATGGGATTGAATGTTACTATTGTGGCAAACTTGGTCATTTGGCAAAAGATTGTTACAAAAAGCAGAATGATGTGAGGAATGGAAGACCACAACATGGAAATTATGCATCTACCAGTAACAATGATGGGAGTTCGAATCATCTTTTTGCAATGAAGCATGTTATGGGGACAATGGATTCTCAGAATGCTGGAGATGAGTCATGGTATATGGATTCAGGTGCCTCAAACCACATGACATGTCATGGGGAGTGGTTTGAGAAGATGCAACCATTGGATACAAATGGTTATGTGGTCACAGGAGATGATACTCAGCATCTTATAACACATGTTGGCAGTGTGCCTTTGAGGATGCATGATGGAAATGTGAAGAATATGTCAGAAGTGTTATATGTACCATCCATCACAAAGAGTTTGGCATCAGTAGGACAAATGGTTGAGCAGGGACTACAAGTCAGATTCAATGAGAAAGGCTGTTTTGTGGAAGATTTTAAGCATGGCTGTAGATTGATTGCCAAGGGCAAGAAGGAAGGAAGGTTATTCAAATTGGATGCAGGCATACCAGAATTGAGCTCAGCCATGTTTTCAAAGAGCAATGGGATTGTGCAGGACATTGACATGTGGCACAAGAGGATTGGACATGTCAATATACAGAGATTAAAGAACATGCAAACTAGAGGCATTGTCAGTGGATTGCCTCGATTTAAATATGATGGACATATGCATGTTTGTGAAGCCTGTCAGTTTGGAAAGCAGGCAAGGTTGAGGTTTCCTAGAGAAGGAAACATGAGTAATAGACCACTTGAGATAGTGCACAGTGATGTATGGGGCCCAGCACAAAACCCATCTATCAAAGGAAGTCTATACTATGTGACATTTATAGATGACTTCAGCAGGATGACATGGATATATTTTTTGAGAGAGAAGAGTGAAGTGCTGGAAAAATTCATGGATTTCAAAGCTCTTGTAGAAAAACAATATGGCTGTTGGATTAAGTGTCTGAGAACAGATGGAGGTGGTGAATACACCTCAAATGCTTTTGAGCATTTCTTGCGGAAGCATGGGATAAGAAGACAGTTGACATGCAGGTATACACCTCAGCAGAATGGTGTGGCTGAGAGAAAGAATCGAGTCATATGTGAAGTGGCAAGGGCAATGCTCAATTAAAAGAGCATGCCAGATTACTATTGGGCAGAAGCATGTGCTACTGCAGTGTATATCCTGAACAAAACACCTACAGCAGCCATTCATGGAAGCACGCCAGAGATGCGGCTTACAGGTTACAGGCCAGACATTGGACATCTTAAAGTCTTTGGATGCGTAGCTTATGTCCATGTGCCTGATGAAAGAAGACGGAAGTTGGATCATAAGGCAGAGAAATGTGTATTTGTTGGATATGCACAGGATCGAAAGGCTTACAAATGTTATAACCCTCAAACTAGACAAGTAGTCATCTCACGTGATGTGGTGTTTGATGAGCTTGCTAGTTGGTACAAAGCAAGAGATGAGGGAGTCATTGACACACTTGAGGCTAATGTACCTGTGAACTTGCCATCACAAGCAAGTTCTAGCTCTACTACTATGTCTGGGCCAGCAGCAGAAGCTGAGAGTAGTAGCAGTGTACGTCCATGGTCAGGACGTTTGAGGCATGAGAGTGTGAGCACTGGGAGTAGTGCTATGGATAAAGGCAAGAAGAAAGTTGAAGGAATTGGGATCACAGGCTATGAGTCCTCTAGTTCAGAAAGTTTGGATGAGGAGCTCGGAATACCTGTTTTACGCACACCTGGTGCTAGGCAGGATAGATATGTACCACCACATGCTCGTGTTACAGGTGTACAGAGTGACCCGCATGCATTGCGGAGATCCTAGAGAGTCAGATATCCAGTGGAAAGATTGACATATAGAGATTTTTCTATGCACTATGCATACATGACATCTATGGTAAAGCATGTGGAACCTACATGCTATACAGAGGCTGTTGGAGAGCATGTATGGCAGAAAGCCATGGATGAAGAAATGGATGCTTTGGACAAAAATGATACATGGGAATTGGCTGAGTTACCGCAAGGAAAGAATGCAATTGGTTGCAAATGGGTGTATAAGGTAAAGTGCAAGTCAGATGGCAGCCTAGAGAGACATAAGGCAAGGCTGGTCGCTAAAGGATATGCACAAACTTATGGTCTTGATTATGATGAAACTTTCAGCCCAGTGGCTAAGATGGCTACAGTGAGGTCTATCATTGCACTAGCAGCACAAAAAGGTTGGGCTTTACATCAAATGGATGTAAAAAATGCTTTCTTGAATGGTGATCTACAAGAAGAGGTGTACATGGAACAGCCAGAAGGATATGTACATCCAAAATATCCTACTTTCGTTTGCAAGTTAAAGAAAGCACTCTATGGTTTGAAGCAAGCACCTCGTGCTTGGAGTGACAAGATCAGCAAATATCTTGTCAGTATTGGATTTGTGGTTGGAAATGCAGACTCTTCACTTTATGTGAAGAAGACACATGATGGTATCGTGATGATAGTCATTTATGTTGATGATCTGATTATCACAGGTGATTGTGGGAAAGGCATTGATGAGGTTAAGACCTCTTTATGCAAAGAGTTTGATATGAAAGACCTTGGTGATTTGAGGTTCTTTCTTGGCATTGAGGTGATTAGAACAAGCAAGGGTATATGGTTGGTGCAAAGGCAATATGCACTTGACATGCTGGCAAAGTATGGTATGACAGCATGCAAACCAATGTTGACACCATTAGAGCAAAACATGAAGCTTAGGGCTGATTTGGGTGATGAGCTTGATGATATCACCATGTACAGGCAAATGGTTGGTAGCCTTCTCTACATGACCATTACGAGGCCAGATCTCAGTTATGCAGTTGGTTTGGTGAGTCAGTTTATGCAGAGTCCTCGTAAACCTCACTTGGATGCTGTGAGACGGATTCTGAGATATGTCAAAACTACCGTGCATTATGGTCTTTTCTATGAGGCAGGAAAAGACATGCATGTCTATGGATATACAGATGCAGATTGGGCCGGTAGTGCATATGACAGGAGATCTACCAGTGGCTATGTTTTCAGCCTTGGTAGTGGAGCTGTGAGTTGGAGCAGTAAAAAGCAACCTACAGTTGCTTTATCTACCACAGAGGCAGAGTATCGTGGAGCAGCCATAGCTGCATGTGAGGCTATGTGGTTGAAGAAGTTGCTAGATGATGTCAGGTTACCGAGTGATATGAGAGTTGTCATTCATTGTGACAACATGAGTAGTATTCAGCTTGCTAGCAACCCAGTTTATCATGCCAGGACCAAACATATTGAGGTCCACTATCACTTCATCAGAGAGAAAGTGCTAGATGGGCATGTTGATTTGACATATGTGCAGACAAATGAGCAGGTTGCAGATATCTTTACCAAAGCACTTGGTAAGGATAAGTTCGAGTATTTCCGTACTAGATTGGGAGTCCTAGAGATGGACATGTCGAGCTTGAGGGGGAGTGTTGAAATGTCAAGCTCGTATACAGCTGGAGGATAGCACATGGGTGCTGACAGAGTGACAGTATGGTAGATAGATATCGTGTGGTGTGTTTATGATCGCGTCCAGCTGGTCATGTGTGTGTGTGGACATTACATTAGGTTTACTTTGTAGTGTGGACATAACACTATGTTGTGTTCTCTTTTGTGTGTGTGAGAGAGATGATGACTATGGCTTCTCTCCTTCTCTATGGTTGATGGATATGGATTAGGGTTTGCTTCTCTTGTGTGTGCTGTCTCCTGCTTCTGTTTTTTATCAGAAACAAGGTGCCAGATGCAATAATCGTATCACCAGAAGTCAAATCATGAACAGTACATCTATCATCCACAAATTTGACTACAAGTCCAAGTCTAGCAAGCGCAGAGACAGACAATAGATTCTTCTTCATCCCTGGCACATACAAAGCATCTGAAAGTGTGGCTACCATTTGCAGCAGTAAGCATAATTTTACCAATACCCTTCACTGGGTAAGAAGCATTATTGGCACATGTGACAGTATTCCCATTAGGAACAGCCTCAAGACAAGTGAACATATCACGATGCGAGGTAATGTGCTTTGTAGCACCACTGTCAAAATACCATACATCAGAGTCAACAAAAACTGCCAAACATGCATCATGTACAGATGGGTCATACTGGCAATACACGCTAAACGCCCATTCTGTATCCTGCACAACATTTGCAAAATCTGCATTTGTAGAAGCATCCGCTATTGTGGCTGCATTTGACTCTTTCTTCTTTGCCTCTTTAGCCGTTAGCTTAGGGCAATTCTTAATGACATGATCAGTTGCCTTACAATAGTTGCACCTGATCTTTTTCTTGCCTTTATCATCAAGAGCCTTCTCAGACCTATTGTTGCTACCTATGGAAGGAGAAGAAGTTGCAGACCTACTAATAGGAGAAGAAACAGTGGAAGGGGCTGCCTTACCGCTTCTTCTCTGCTGGGAAATCAACAAATGCCTGATCAACTACACGCTGCCTAGCCGTGTTTTGCCTGGACATTTTGCCTGGACTGTGCTTCTTGCAAGAGCTTGTTGACTAAAGTATCATACTTGACAACATCAGGTCTGTCCTCAGTAACAACTGCCTAGCCGTGTTTTGCCTGGACTGTGCTTCTTGCAAGAGCTTGTTGACTAAAGTATCATACTTGACAACATCAGGTCTCCACGTGGAAGCAAAAGTCTGATATGACTCAGGTAAAGCATCAAGAACAGTCTCTGCAGCACAAGAGAATGATTAGGAATAATCTCACCTGCAGAAATCAACTGTTCTTTGAGATCTTTAATCTCAGCAAGAAAAACATTCATGTCATCTTCTTCCTGCATAATCTTCGATTCTAGCTCTTTACGCAGGTAAGAGATTTTTGCCTCGTTCGACCTGCATACAAACCAGCTAGAATATCCCAAGCCTATTTTGCTGTTTTAGCTGAACGAATATGTGGAGTGATGTTACATTTGATAGAAAGTGCAATCAAGGCATGAGTCTGCACATCTTTACCATCCCAACGAGCTTGTTCAACAGTGGGTAAAATAGCAGCAACAGTAGAGCTGCTAGAACTTGCAACATCCTCAAAACAGATCCTATATCCACAGAACCTGGACATACATCCATACCCTGCACAATGTTCCACACTCCTTTTGCAACCAAAACATGCTGCATCATGTATGCCCAAAGTGGGTAGTTGCTGTCTCCATCCAATTTGTCATCAGCAGGCAGCAGACAACATGCGAAATACATCATTGCTGTTATCAGCCATGGCCACCACTGACTGAAACTGATGCAAAAGCTACTTGTAATGAAGCAAAGACTGAACAGAAAACAACTCGTGCTATGTAGCACGGTCCACAATCGAATACGTATGCCTATTCTGCAGAAAATTGCACTGTCAAAATTTCTACACAAAATGACGAAAACACCTGTACAGAACTTGTAATGCAAAAATGGAGCCCGAAACGACCTCAGATGCAATTTTTGAGAACTCGAAGCCCTACGGGTTGATCTACAAAGTATAGGGACTTGCAAGCACTCGTGAAAGCTCACCTCAATCGGAGAACGTGAGTCGGAGGGTGCTAGCGGCGTAGCCCTGGGAGCCGATGCCTGCTCTGATACCAATTGTTGGAATTAGGGTTGCAAGAAAGAACACAAAGCTTGGAGAAGAAGAAGCAAGAATGCACACAACACATAGTGTATTAGATTGTGTCAATGTACAAAGATAAGTTAGCCCTAGAATGATGGGTGTATATACAAGCCGGGAAAAAAAAACCTCCTAAGGAGGGAAAAAGTACCCCGACAGTCCTAAGTGTGTTCACACACATCACTGCCTATATATATGGCAACAAAATGGCGCTTGATGTGATGTACAAGAATGACTCAATCAATCCAGACTTGTACCAAGCTAGAGAGATTTCTGGGAGTTTATTATTGGAATTGAAGCAAATAATCAAAGGAAAAGAGAACGACCTAGCAACGATAGATATGTTTGCACTTAGAATATCAAGTGCAATTGCTTATTGGAGGACATACAGAGTCATTAAAACGAGATAAGAAGGAGCAATTAATTAGGAATACGGCCCAATCAATGGTTCCACCTCATAGAACCCTATGAGTGTGTTTCCTAAGTATTAAGGTTTGTAATAATGTTGGCATTACTTCATAATGCAACTTCTTTGATGTAGAAATAATGTTGGCACTACCTTATAATGCAAACTTCTTTGATGTGGTAATAATTTTGACACTACTTCATAGTGCCAACTTCTTTAATGTATTTGTACAGTTTTTTAGATTGTTATGTTTTTTAATATTCATCTTGTAAACCATGATGAAGGAGATAGAGGAGAGAAATAGGAGAGAGATGAGGGAGAGAGATGATTGGATGCTAATTTCAGAAAAAATAAAAATATTTAATATATATTGATTTTTTGGATTTTTTTTAAAAAAAATAAAATTAAATTAAAAATATATAATTAAATTATAAACGGTCTAATTAAAAATGGCCAACATTTTTAAGGGTGTTAATCACTTGTGTACTCCCTACCTATTGTAACATTCTTTTTTGTTCTTGTGTACTTCATTTTTGCTCCTCTTTACAATGAGTTGCACAATCACATTCCCATCTTCTAGGAAAGAACTTAGTTTCAACAATGGACGGGTTGTGGTGAGTGCAAAGTTTTTACATGAGCAAGTAGCTCCCCACTCATTTTGTGGATTGCAAGCCATGGTAAGTATTGGGACCCAAGAGTTTCACAGCCCTCTCGAGGCAACCTCTAATCATGAGAGGGAGGAGTTCTACATACTTGAGGACTCTCGATCAACCTCGGCAATAGTTGATTCTTCATTGAAGTCAAACCCAGAACCAATAGCCATCTTCGATAGCCCACCGGAGGTCTTCCAACTCTGAAGAATGTGATAGATTTATGTAGTCCCTTTCAAGATAACAAGGATACTTATGCATCAGGCTCATCCAATGTTGCAAGAGAATAAGGTAAGAGCATTTTAGAATACCTTTTCAGTATGAAGAAGGGAAACACATTAACAAAGATTTTGTTAAATTTCAAAGACGTTATCAAGGCCATGGAGATTCCTAGACAATACGATGGTGATATTGCATTTCAGTTCCCAACCGACCATGGGAACACAGCCAAGAATGGACTCCATGGAGCATAAGTATGATCCCCACTGGTGGTCTAAGCCACAAACCTCTAACATTGCCTTCCCTGCTAGAGTATGTCGACGAAGCCATTGTCTAGGTAGTTTGAAGTGTGTTAATGAACTTTGCCCGCGTTTAAAGAACCACAGGGTCTCAAATACATCACAGTTTACTGGAAGCATGCTAAAGGCACCAACCACTAGAGAGGAGTGCAACAATGCATCTGGGAAGCTCCTTTACCATTACTGCTCAATTCCAGCGATAAGCATTGCTACATCTATTATGTGATGCCCTCCAACAAGACAATGAGCATATTAATGATACACATCGGCACCCATCGTCATCAACATAATGTATGTGCACGCACATCAAAGGCACTAACTTATAGGACCAGGAAAATGGTGTCCAGGGTGTTAGGGGTGGATCGCAATGCTGAGTCAAGGAAGATCCAAATGTGTGTGCAAAAAGAAATCATCATGGTAGCACTAGTGCAAGGTGATTCCTCACATTTCATTGGGAAACAAGAGCTCATCAACATTGCAGAAGAGATGGGACCACTAGTGGAAGCCAACTGGCAGGCTAATCTGGTTGGAAAATTAGGTTTGTGTTAAATAGTTATTAAAATCTAGATAAGATACATCGTAATATTTGAACAATTTATTTTTTAGGTTTTGGAGGTCAGTCTCACTACAGCCTGGGCAAGGGCCTTCAAAGGAGAGTTTTGGCTTGGATGCACTTCTAAAGAGCTAAAAGAGAGAGTGCACTTACGACTTCTTCCACGGAAGCAAGTTCCCAGGTCAAGGGTCCTCAGATGAGAAGTTCTATGTTTTCAAGATGTCCACCATTGGATCCGCTTCAAGGTTGGATTTGGTGAATGGAATGCAACAGACCAGCTCTGGCTACATGCATGGATACAACTCGACCACACCCGACAAACATCAGATTGGGTAACCATGGCTTGTCATGTATATGATCCAAGGTAGAAAATTACCAATGTAGAGTATTTAGGTGGTTAGAGCAAGCTAATTGTACAACCTCAAAAATGACTATCTTTTTCATGCAGCATCGAGGATCTTCTCACCATTGCGAGACATGTGAAATGAAAGTGGAGGATATGGAGGCCCAATGTCTATTCTGGGGAATGCATTAATGAAGTGATGGCCAACCATGGTTTGTGAGAGGGCAGATTTCTATGGTTTCATGGGTGGCAGACGACAAACTGGAATGCAATGGTGGAAAAAATGTCTTGATAGAAAGGGAGAGGTCTTTCCTATTTCATTGGGAGCAAAGCATGGTTGCCCACACAAAAAAGTATGTACGTGTTACATCTTAAGGAGAGCACAAAGCAATGTGTGAGAAGTGGTGCATGTCTCCTGCCAGTGAAGCTACATCAGTGGAGGCTTGATTGATACGTTAATGGTGGCGCAGTGGTCATGTGATGGACAAGAATTTGTCAACAATGGACTTTTGGTTGAGCTGGTGGGGAAGTGCGCATAGCACATTGGGGTTCAGTCTCATGACAATGATAGATACCCCAAGAACAAACCTAGCAGAAAGCAAGCATAGAAGCTGGCTGGTAGGGGAAGGATATAGACGCAAGATTTCTCTTTACAATGCATGTACTACCGATATGGCGAATATCACCACAATTCAAGCACAACTTTATCCAACACGAGAGCAAAATGTCATGACCCTTGAGTTATGGGATTTGTTAGGTCATCCAACACTCACGGCTCATCCTGACAGAATTCCATTTACACAAGAATTGAACATGCCATGTCTGGGGTACTTCGAACAACACACAATGTATATTGAAACTAACCCCCTTACTTGCAAGTTTTTTGTGGTTGTGTTGGAAGTAGATTTGATCTTGGGGCATAAATGGACTATTGCTTGCCCAAGCATCATTGTGCTTTCCTAGTGATAGGGTCATCATGACAGTCAACGACACAGAGTTGACAATACCACATTGCACGGAAGAGGATCCAACCCTAATGGATTTCTATGATGCTGAATGCAAAAGGTTACAAGCCTCTTCCATCACACAGAAGCCCCTTTACACAGTGAACTACCAGCTGCATCAATGACTGACTCTGATAAAGCATCTAGCCCCTCAACTCCATCCTCACCCACAACAAAGTTCAATGCCACAACCTCGCAATACACTTCTATTCCTGAAAAAGTTCCCCACGTGCAACCATCTATCTCTAACAAGGAACTCAAAGGAAAAGCCCCGGAGCCAATGCCTCTTTATCGACAAACCTCACCAAAGGAGATGGCAATTTGCTCAAAAGCCTCATCATCGAAAGCCACTCTGCAAGAGAATCTAGCCTCATCAACAACACCGTCCATGAGTCTCTAATCCATAACCTTAGCGCCTACCAATGTGAAGGAGGGCCCACAACCTTCCACTTCCACCAAAAAGAAAAATCCACCAAGACAACAAAAATCAAGTTATCTTAATGGTATCAAAATGTGGGTGGAGAAGTAGCTACTTGTAGCTCAAGGCTACTACGAAGGTGCCAATCAAATTTGGGTGCCTCGACAACCAAAGCCTCTTCCTCAATGCAGAAAAAGAAAAGTACGCTACAACACTGTACACAAAAGCCTATGTGAGTTCCTCAACAAAATCCAACATATCAACAAGTGTGGGTACCCAAAAGATTACTGCAAGCACAAGGTACTACCAAGGAAATACCAAAGCTTGGATTCTGTGCACATCAAAAAGTACCCTAAGCCTGCAAAAAGAAAGAAACCTTAGCACCAAAGGCATCAGCCACACCAATTTATAATGTTTATCAAAGATTGGTGCCTATGCACGTGCTTCAACAAAACAACAAGGATACTATGATGGTAATCCCATCATATGGTTGCCAAAATCGAACCAAGTGAAGATAGCCTCACCACCGACTTTAACCCCAACAGCTTCACCTAAAGTTTGACACAAGAATGGAGGCCCAAGTAACACACCAAGCAAGTCACTCAACCCCTCTCGTGCATTCAGCACCTACACAAAAGCTTGTGTGTTCATTCAAACCCAATGGCAACAAACCAGAAGCTTCCGTCTCGACAACACGTGCCAAAAATTCAAGGTTCAATTCCCACGTTTGCAATAGATACTTAGGAGTGCATTAAAGACAAACTCATTATGCTCTTTTCACCCCTGTGGGTGGATGTGAAGCATAAATGCAAAAGCTATGCGGCATACAACATAAGAACCTATTCTCTCAAAAAGGAGAGTTGCCACAAGAACGCGTTGCTTACAAGGTGGACAAACACAAACACAAGGGAGTCACACATATGGCCTACCTAAAAGTGGTAGAATATCACAAAAAACTCCCAAGGATCTTAAATAGCCATTCCATTTTTGTTAAGCTTATAGTTTACTATTCTTTTGGCTACGTTAATGTAGCATTTGCTCCATGAGTACATATCCATACTCATGCAGCACTGGAGGACATTTGCACTAAAGCCTTACCATCAACAACTTTCTAGATACATCTCTGGATGGGGGGGCCATGGTGGGTGAATGCTGGTCAATGGTATAACCCATTGCCTAGGACTTTCTTTTAAATTGCAAACCTCTCCAAACAAAATTCTTCACAACACAATGATCTCTAATCCTTAGTAAAGATATCTTAGCATCACAAGTCGACGTAATTCTTTCAAGTTTCAGCATAATGAGTGGCTACTTCAACAAAAAGCAGCAGCTTAATAAGAGTCTATGTGACTCAATTATTGTACTTCATGTATATCTGCTTTATTAGAGCAATTATATATACATAAAAAGCAAAAATAGCACATGGGAAGAAGCATGCAGGAACAAGTCCTACTCAACAACATTTGACAAGGATCCTGCATCAAAAAGGGACTTCATCGAAGGCATATTCAAATGATGAATGTCACTTCAATGAATCAAATGAGGAACTGAGAAACACAATCTCATTTTGATGATTATGTCTACATTCCTCCGGATCCTTCCTCCTCTTCTCTCCCATTATTAACATATCTTATCATCCCACTAACACAAATCACATGTAACCTTACTTATGATTGCCAAAAACAA